>NW_006239231.1:245754-269373 GCF_000226075.1 Solanum tuberosum
AATCAATAACAAAACCCTCCCCCATCAACATTCACCCATTTTATTACAATCTACGGATCGAAAAACGGATTCGAGGAGTGAAAAACTTACCTTTAGCCTCAAGAATGGTGAAAAACGAGTAGGAGTCGCCTGGGGTTCGTTCCTTAGCTCTAAAAATTGAAAAGTGCCAAATAAGATCGTTTAAGGGTTTATTTACGACTTTAAGTCGCGTCTGTCCCGCCACAGCAGCCTCGCCAGAGCGACAAAAACTCCCGCCAAGGCGGCTTGCACGAACCAGTGAGCTATTTTAATAATTCCAAAATCCCTATTTCACAACACACCTCTAACCCACGACGCTCAGAAAAATACCCTTCATGTTAAGATCGATTCTGGGAGTTCTACTTGCCCGAATTCAATTCCGTAAAGTTATACGGATTTCTTAACGAGTTATCTAACCACTCATGTAACCAGAATTATAAAATAAATCACTCGATTGTTACAAGATTTTCCTACACCTTAAAGACTCCGATTTCATCCAAATCTGGACAAGGTTGGGAAAATCCAAATACTACGAATAACTGCGGATACTTGTCCCACATACTTTCTTATCGAATCTCATTACCCACTAAGGGTTGCACATCTCCAACCTCAAACCAACCAATTGAATACCTACACATCCTCCCTTACAATGCCTTGATGAAGTCATCTCAATACTCGATTGATAAATATTATTGTATGTAAACTTAACTACAACACAAGCGATTCCCAACAACCACCAAAATTGATCGTACACACATCTACAATATGTTATCAAAGACCTTGACACAATCATCCAAACGAATCCTTTAGCACTTAAGCATGATAAAATTCCAAGTCAATACTCGCTACAAATAGAAGTGAAATTGAATCAACCAACACATATTCATAATACCCAACCAATCACAGTTCTTAACAATACCTCCATCCCACAACATAAATTCCCATGAGCTTAAGTTATAACAAATTTGATCCTTAGAAATCAGATACTCATCGAGGGATATGTCCAAGCATACAACCCCTCTAACAACACTATAGAAATGCTAGATTTAGTCATTGTAGCTTACCTCTTAAGAATAGTAGAATTAGACCTAATGATCCCCACATTTAACCACACATAATTGATACATGACCTCGACGACTAGAGGAATATTAAGATTGCCGGACAACCACAAATACGCATGGTAGCTCTTCTGTAAATTCTCATAAGCAAGGTGGTACATGTAGAACCACTAAAATACTTTAACAACTCTAAGACAACACCAATTATGTCATTTGAAATAACCAAATCTTCTCACTCATCCAAGAGAACATCACAAGATTTGGTACCCCTGATCCACCTTTATAGATCCACCCATAAAAGTGAAAACACACGAGAACATAGCTAGGGAATCATACTCACAATACTAACAACCATCATAAAACACTCCGACCATTTACCTTACTATAAAACCAACACGAGAACATAGCTAGGGAATCATACTCACAATACTAACAACCATCATAAACACTCCGACCATTTACCTTATTATAAACCAACACTTTTAAACGAAACATTTCTTAGGTACTCTAACAATCAATAGTAGTAAACTTACGACTCAATCCAGGTGTAAGTCCTTTCAAATGCTCAATACCAGATACAATTGCTCACTTCTCACCTTGCCAATTCATACCTTGACAAAATACATCACCACAAATGTAGACTCACAATGAAAAATATGAATTGTAATTTCCACCATATAACACAATCCCCTTTATCTATCAATATTAGCTTGTACCTTGAAGATTTTTATGACTTAATGGATCTCTGTTTATCCTTGATCGCATCTCCATCGATCTTACAATATATTTCGCTAAAATTTCAATCATACTTATTACTAGACTAAAAAACAAACCCAAACACTTATCATCACACTCAAGCTAATGTCCACACACTTATTTCTCAAGTCTTTTTCGATCATTTTTTATTAACCTAATGGATATGTGACACTATTACCATAGCCACAACAAAACGAATGAAATCACGCGTCTTTGAACCCAATTATCTACCCCTCTAAAGATATCTCTTTTGCCTTTGCAATCAAATATAATATTCTTTCTCCAGCCTCTCTCTAAAGGTTGTACTACATTCCACTATATTTTCCTTTATTATAACTCTAGCTCTTTAAAATTCTATTCGAGTGGTGTCCCACCATCTCTTAAACTTTCCATACAACCACGTTACTCACCCAATATTAGAAAACCACGACCTTAGATACTCGCAAGTTGTACTAATTACTCTACAAAATTCGCTTTACCAACAATCTTATTATATAGTTGCATCCCATCACAATCCATCAAGAACTCATACCACCATTACCCTCGGTTAGCCCTGGCTATCACTATGAAGTCAACCTTTTCATCAACATGACACATCAAACTCAAGTATACCCATCAAATTCAAAGGGCTAACCCAATTTTATACACATTTACTTACTAAATTGTTCAATTATCTTCCACCAAGTATACTAATTGGGACTTCTTTATCCATAAGCTTATCATTTCGGTATCAATCCACTTTTTTATGGCTTAAGATAAAATCATCAGTCCTCATACTACTCTCCTTCTTCTTAACAACCAAGACAGGAGCACCCCACGGGGAAACACTAGGACGGATGAAACCTTTATCAAGAAGCCCTTGGATTTGAGCTTTCAACTCTCTCAATTCTGACCACACGAATAGACTCAAAAGAGGGGGATTCGACCTCAACATCCCGAATATGAGCCAATTACACCAAACAATCATACCCCACCAGTTTCCTACCTCGCACGAAAGATATGGCCTTAGCTGACTTAGGCTTGTACCCCCTTCCAACTCTAACCTTTCCCTACCTGGGATCTCTAGAGTTATCGATTTGGCATTACCATTAAGCACAATATAATAGGGGGACAACGAAGTCATACCTAAGTTTATATCAAGTCAGTCATATCCAGCATAACCAAATCAACCCAAGTCTGAAAATTCCTAAACACAACTTCAATGCTTCCGTTGTTCACTTTGTAATGTTGTGTTTAGTTGTGTGGCTGGTCTATGTGTGTGTAAGCTTCCTTAGGACAACCACGATATACAAGGCTGACTATGACTGACTCTTCAACTGGGGTAGAAACATGGATGGGGGCATCAAGTATATGACAAACCACATCAAATCTCAAGGCAATTGAACTAACATGTACGAATGAGTAGAACTCAAATCACACAAAACAATAGTCATCCAGGCACAGACAAGAGTAGCTCTTGTGACCACTACATCACATCTTCAATCTCAGTCTTACTCGAAAAAACATAAAATTGAGCCCTGTCCTCTTGACGAAAACCTCATTTCCTGGCTGCACTAATCTTCTACCTGCATTACCATTTCTCCAGCCTTCATGGCCTCGCTGATTTCCTCCTCATATGCCCAGGTTCTACACAATTTTAACACACCTTATAACTTATATTCAATTGATGAACACTAAACTAGATCGCGGGGGTTAGTACGAGTACAATTCGAGTTCTAAAATTGTGACTAGGAAAAAACAGGGGAGACATGGCTGAGATGGGAAAAATCCCACCCCAGCGTCCTCAACGGAAACAGAACCCCTGTCAACAATTTTCTTAGTTCTTTTCTTTCCCAATTTCCCCCAAAGGTTCCCAAATATAACACAAGCATTTTAGAAATCCCTTTAGCTAGGACAATCATTGTCTATCCCCCGGTCAACCCAATGAAGTACGTACTTTAGAATCCTTTTATATTGTTTCAACACTACCACACACCTATTTCCAGGATATACCCAGACTCTCACACGGTTATCAGTTGGTCGCAACGCACGTCTAAATTTCTCGCTTACGAACCATATCGTAATTCATCTAGACCCTTGCACCTAATCTCGACTTTCTTTTCACAACAAGTTTCACGACACTCAATCAGTTACAACTTGCAGATAAGTCCAAATTCTTTAATTAGTTCATTCCATAAACGATCATCATCCATGCCTTATACGGTCCCTAAGGCCAAATACAAATTGGAACCTTCTCAGTTCCAATTAAATTGTTTGTATCCCTTCAGCCGGGACTACGACGTCTAGTCCACCTTGTTGAGATACCAATTGAAATCGGGAGATACCAATTGGATTCAACGCATACCACAAGCGACAATAGTAGCTAGCGAGCCCCACAAAACTGCTAATTTCAATCACAGAACTTGGTCGAACCCAATTCTTAACCGCCTCAACCTTTAACTGATGGTAACCATACCTTAAATCAATCTTAGAGAAAACCGACGCACCTTACAATTGGTCAAAAAGGTCATTTATCTGAGAAAATGGATACTTGTTCTGAATGGTGATACTATTCAACTGTCGGTAGTCTATACACATCCTCTCTGGCTAGTGATGGTGTTACCGCTATTGTTGCTCTAGCTCGGACCATAGAGTGAAGGAGGAAAGATACAAATTTGTATCACCCAGATACCAATTGGATTCAAGTCATAACACGAATAAGTCCTATAGCCTCTCGAAGAAAAGTATGGACATCATCGTACCATTCCGCAAGACTCTACTAGACTCGTTTTGGTACAATGAGATCAACGAACCTAGGGCTCTGATACCAACTTTGTCATGACCCAGACCGTCGTGAATGACACCTACACTAACCCTCCGGTGGGAGAACCAAAACTATAGCCCAACTAACAAATTTTATGAAAAACTAAGGCATTTAAAGATACGAAAGCAGGTTTAAATAACAATAAAAATGTAGTCCCCATAAACTCCAAAGTTTAAACAATTAACTAACCAACTAATGTGGAAGAACAACCCCTAGAACCTGAAAGTTAATGTACCAAAACACTACTAACGACAAGTCTAAGAACAAGGGGTACAACCCCGAAACTAAACAAATACCTTAAACAAATAGTCTGAGTCCGAACAGAGTGGACTAAAACAAGAAGGATACATGGCAGCCCAAAAGAAATGACTCACCCTTGAATATGGTCATGCTCAATAGTCACCTAGCAGAGGTCTATCAATAGCCGCCTGAAGATGCACTGTACTCAACAAAGAACAAGCAAGTGCAGTATCAGTACACAACTACAGTGTACTGGTAGGATCACACGGCTATCCCAATAAGTGTAACATACATTAGTCAATACAACAATATAATCACATGCACATATCGAACATATACAATATCATCAACATAAACGAACAATGAACGACTTCACGATTCTCACATATCACAGTTACATCAATTTAGAGCAACATACCATCTTTCAATATCAATCGTCATTAGATACGAACGAACTCATCACAAGTAGATATAGAACACAATTCAATGGTCCTCTCACTGAACCCAATTCAATAGTCTTCTCATGAAACCCACACCAAACAATTAGCATACCGAAATGTGGTATCCGACCTAATGATTATGCCGAAACATGACAACCTATCTCATAATTATGCCGAAACGTGGCAATCGATCCAAGTTAGTTATGCCGAAACGTGGCAATCGATCCAAGTTAATTATGCTGAAACGTGGCAATCGATCCAAATTAGTTATGCCGAAATGGGGCAACCGATCCTTTCAACACACCACAATCACAATCATAAGTATATCCTCAAGATCATACATTTAAGTCATGATTTCATGGTAACCATCATTCATCTATCTCATTTACAACAAGTGTGATCAATAATGCAACATTCATATACATACATGCATCATAATGAAGCAAGAATAAACATACATCACACAATCATAGAATCCCAGTCATCACCTACCTCGAAACAAGCTTGAAATCCTAAGAAACTTGATCCTTCCCTTTTCGGATTCGTTTCGCTTGTTCTTGGTCTACAAACAATCATAATAACACGGGAATCAATAAACAATCATTAATTACCCGAATTACTAACAATTTTATGAACCCTAGATCATACCCATGATCCCAATTATCCAAATTAGGGTTGTTTTCGCCATAGAATCTATAACAAAACTCTCCCCCATCAACATTCACCCATTCTATTACGTTCTACAGATCGAAAAACGGATTCGGGGAGTGAAAAGCTTACATTTAGCCTCAAGAATGGTGAAAAATGTGTAGGAGTCTCCTGGGGTTCGTTCCTTAGCTCTAAAAATTGAAAAGTGCCAAATAAGGTCGTTTTAGGGTTTATTTACGCCTTTAAGTCGCGTCTGGCCCGCCAAAGCGGCAAAAACTCCCGCCAAGGCGGCTTGCACGAACCAGTGAGTTATTTTAATAATTTCAAAATCCCCATTTCACAACACACCTCTAACTCACAACGCTCAGAAAAATACCCTTCATGCTAAGATCAATTCCGGGAGTTCTACTCGCCCGAATTCAATTCCGTAAAGTCGTACGGATTCATTAATGAGTTATCTAACCACTCATGTAACCAGAATTATAAAATAAATCACCCGTTTGTTATCATATTTCCCTACACCTTAAAGACTCTAATTTCGTCCAAATCTGGACAAGTTTGGGAAAATCCAAATACTATGAAAAAGTTTTCCGGTCTCAAATTTTCCTCCGTTGGCATTTCGATAATGACGGAAACAGGTCGTTGCAGCAGGGGGGTAAAAGGTCATCCATAAAGTTTGGTATCGTAACAGCAATTTCGATCAAAGTTGGAGTATTTTTCAGACCCTTTTCCCTTTTTTTAATGAAAAGGTATTAAAGTTAAAAAGGTAAAAATGTTCAAAAAAATAAAATAACATAGGTAAAATACCATTCTGGCCAAAAGAATTTTTCCAATTTAAATTTACGCTGAAAAGTTTCATATTAAAAGTAAAGTGCTCTCTAACAAAGATATATTTATACGAAAAAAAACTCAAACCTCAAAATCTTTAGTTATAAATGAATGAGTAATCACTCTAATCCATGTTGGTGTGTGTTACATTGAATTCATGAGACAGAGTATTTAACTTCTTAATTTATTTATTTTTTTAAAAGAAAAAAACAGAGAGGGCGAGAGAACTTAATAGTACTCTCTCCGTCCAACAATAGTTGTCCACTATTAATTTGGCAAATCCCTTAAGAAATTATAAATAGAAGGATAATTTTACCATATCACCCTTTGAATATAATAAATATAATGTCTTGAAAATGTAATAGAAAAATATTATAGTCCTAAGGGTAAATTAGGAACTAAGTGTAAAATTATTCATGAATTTCATAAAGTGGACAAGTATTGTTGGACATCTATTTTTAATATAGTGGATAAATATTATTGTACAGAGCGAGAGGGAGTAATATTTGACATAACAGCTTGTTTAGATCCAATTATAATACTTTAGAAATTTCATTCATTTGTCCAGAAAGGAAGTTTAACAGAATATATTATTGAAATATAGACGGATCTAGATTATTAATTAGGGATACAAAAAGATATTTTTTTGTCTTAAATTTTATATTTATATTAAAAAATTATTAAATATATAAATATTTAATTATAAATTTAATAATTAAAATAAAATATTAGTAAAATTGGAGTTAAATTTGTATTAATAATATTTAAATAAAAAAATATAATTGTTATATATAATCCTTCAAATTTATTTGATTGCAATCCTGATTATTAGTTTATACTAAATTTTAAATTTATAAATTTCAAATTCCAACGAGAGACACAAAAGTTGTAAACTGAAGAAGATAAGAGTTAAGTGGCGTAAATATGATAGCAACAATAGGTGTGGGTCCTTTCTCATGTGCACCTCTTCTTTTAACACTACAACTACTACTATACCTTCTATACTTTATACTACTATTTAATACTTTCTACAATTTATTTACTATTAGTTTTGTCCATTCATATATTAATATCCCATTTTTATGGACCCACACCCCATCCCTACACAATGGATTTGGGCAAAGAAGAGGATTACTAAAGTCAGAAATTTTGTTTAAAATATTTTAAAATGTATTCAACTAATCATCTTTATTGGTTGTAATTCTGTCTCCCTAGTTATGGATAGTATGATCAATTTTGAGTATTATTTTTTAAATAAATCCAATCTTGCACAGAATGCATGAAATGTTTTGAGGTCATATCTAAAAATATTTTCTTTCAATGAGAGCATATTTTGTATTGTTGTACAACATGTTAAATATAAGAATATATAGAACACAATGTATATGAATTTACTAGGTTATTTGACATCACATCAACTCATAGTTCAAGGAATTTATGTTGAATGGACTTTGTATAAGATGTTATTAGAAGTAAAAGATGTCTTATGTTGAATATTACAATGTATATGGTTTTGGAAAAGAAATTTTGTGTGGTACAATTTGAAACTCAGATCAATTTGATTTGTCTCAATATATATATGTCATGATGTTTCATGCAATGATGTGGGTAGAGTTTTTATCAAGAGATTTCAATTGATTCTCAAATTATGTTAAAAGGTTCAATATGCAATATATACACATAGATATCATATATGACCTTACATATGCATAATGCATTATATTTTCTTAATGATGAAACTCCTTCCGCTCCATTGATTCCGCCTCAGCTCACATGCATAAATAAATGTTTAAATTAGTCATTCTTATATTTTTCAAAAAAAAAAAACATTATTTTCTTATAACCAAACATCAAAAAATTATTTTCTTTGAAACAATGTTTTCATAAAAAAGGCGAAGAAGTATATATATATATATAAAAGATTTCTTAGATAGTGAGACGAGATGAAATTTCTTTCATTTTCTAAAAGGAACTAAATTAGTGAAACAAGATTAAAGTATGAGTATGTGTATATATATATATATATATATATATGAACTCTTTTTTCCTTTAACCCTACACATCATGTGGGAAGAGGAACAAAAGGCATCTCCATGAAGTATAGGTAGACTACTTATCAATAATTATTATCTTCTTCTTTTTTACACCATCCAATATCATCATTATTCTCTCTCTTTCTTTCTTTTGATGAATAACCATATAACATTTTTGTGGAAGTCAACACTTGAATGAAAATAATGCACATTTCACTTATAATGATTTGAAGTTTTTCCAACTCTTCTTTGTATAGTATAATTTATTTATGTCCCCACTACATAGGTAGCTCTAGTGTTGTGCTACATTATTATTGCTTGAGGGTCCCCTTGTTTTCTCATATTTGAATTTCCATCCCATATGTTATTATTTATTATCTATATAGCTAGACAGTAATGGGGTTAAAAATAATACTATTGGTCCAAACCTATAAGTGACTATGATTATTTGTCACTATCCAATACTTTCTAAAATACAAAAAAATATATATTTCAAATTGACTATTGAAGGAAACTATAAGCAAAGAAAGTTAATACTCCTTTCAATGAAAAAATATATTATTCACTTAAGGAAAAATGGTTTTGGTGTAATTAGTTGCTAAAAAGTAAGTAATTTTTGAAAAATATTTTTCTTTTCCTACCAAACACACCCTTAGCTCTGATAACTTTTACTCACTAATAGTACAACAGTAAAACAAAGATTAATATAAAAGTAATGATCAGAGATGTGATAGTTGTAGAAAAAATACAAAAAAAGAACAAGTCCCAATTTATTTATTTATTTTTCTTGAAAATTAAATAATATTCAGTAGATATATATATACATCATGTGCAACAAGGACCCATTTGTTGTTATGTTTTTTCATCCTTTCTTCTTTTGTTTTTTCAAGGGAATCAAAGTACAAAAATATACTAGTAGCTGTTTTTGCAACTTGGGGTGAATTGTTGCCTCACAAATTGATGTACTTGAATTCTTCTAATATGTGCTTTGTTTTGATTGAAAAAGAAAAGAATTTAATCTTCATCAATACATTCTACAATACTCTCAAAAGCATACTTTCAATGTATTTATTTTACTTTCATTTTAAAAATATTTCTTGTCCTTTTTGGCAACTTTTATTTAAGACTATAAAATTAAGGGATAAGGGTCTGAAAAATACCCCAACTTTTGGTCGAATTTGCTGTTGCGATACTAAACTTTCATGAGGACCTATTACCTCCCTAGACTATTTAATACCGTATTTTTTACCCCCTGAACTATTTAATAGTGTATTTTAAAGGTATATATGTGCCCACGTGGACACATTACTATTTATAATTTTGCATTATTTTTTATGTCCACATGGGCAAATATATATATTTAAAATACGGTATTAAATAGTCTAGGGAGGTAATAGGTCCTCATGAAAGTTTAGTATCGCAACAACAAATTCGACCAAAGTTAGGGTATTTTTCAGACCCTTATCCCTAAAATTAAAGAATATCTCAATACATTATATATATCTGTGATTTAAAATCAAATAAATAAATTGAAATGGAATAAATACCTAAGCAGAATAGAATGTAGTTCTACTTAACCATTTCTCACATTTACACCCATGAACAAAAAGGAAATAAAGAAAAAAAGAGTTTTTTTAAAAAAATTACAAACTTTGTCCCTTCATTTATTCCTTTAAAAATCTTCCTTTATGTCCATTTCTTTTTTCTCTTTCTCTTCCCATCCCCTCCTCAATAAACTTTATTTTTGATAATTAATAAATAAACAATGGAAGTTCAAATAAACTTATACCACCAAAAACTACACTACTATACCCCTTACCAAAAAAAAAAATGAAAAATAAAGTTGAAATGATTTGTAAATTCTCTTCACATTTTTTTTTCTCCAAGTGAGCTAATTTTCAGTCACCGTCTTCTTATACCAACCGGAAATTTCTGAGATCTGATCCGATCTGACATTTTCTCTGCAAGAATCTGTTGACCCACTTGCTATTCCCAATGTTCCACTCACTTCCCCACTAATTTCTGCGCCCGCACACTTGTCTTCTCTTTCTGCTTTTTTTTAGTGAGATCTGTGCTAATTTTAGCTCAAACGGTTGTTGTTGCGGTGCTGGTAGTGGTGTTTGCGGCTGCCATTGAGGATTGCTGCTTGTTTGCTACTATCTCATAAGCATTATTTTCTTCCTCGTCATCTTCATCCTCCTCATCATCATCATCGTGATCATCTTCATCCATGTTATCACTTTCGTTTTCGTGGTCGATTCGGGTAGTACTTTCATGGTGTGGTGGAAGTGGCCATTGTTGTTCTGGACGTGCCATGATGGGAGCCATTGGGTTGTTTTCGGGATTTAAAGCGAAGGAAGGATTGAATGAAGATGTTGTTTCGGGGTTTTTGGCTTTCTCCTTGTACAATGCGTCGAGCTGGTGGAAATATGGGCAAGTTTTGGAATCTTCGGGTCGTTTTTTGTTGCTTTCCTTCACCTTCTTGAAGTATTTGTTGATGTTTTCCCATTTTTCTTTGCATCTCTTTGCATTCCGATTGTATCCAATTTTCTTCATTCCAGATGATATCTCTTCCCAAAGCGGACCTTTAGGTCCGTTTTCTTGGTATTTGACATCTAAGTTTGTACGAAGTTTTATTAATGCTTCAACTTCTGCTTTTGGCCACCTTGAAGAGCTTGCTGGACTGTAACTATCACCTCCGTTATCGCTTTTTGGTACTAATTCCATGTTCTTGGATGGTACTGGTGGTGTCAGTGGCAGCGATAGTGACGGTAGTAATGCTGGTACTGGAGCTGGGACCGGTGCTGGTGCTGCTGTAACAGTCGGTTGTATTTGAGGAGAATGTGTTGGCACAGGCGCGGGTAGTGGGTTTTCAGGCAATTGTATTTGTACTTGTGGTGATGGAGGGCCAACATTGATACTATTTGGAATTTGGATGTTTTGCTGTTCAGTTATCTTTTGTAAAAAAGAAATAACAGCTGCATCCTTTGCTGCCGCCATTGCTCTTTCTTGGACTAAAAGATCATGCTCCCTATTCATCCTTGCCATTTCTTCTAGTTTCCATGCTTCTTCTCGAACCATCCGATCGTGTTCCCGCTTTTCAAGCTTCTCCAAGAACCTCCTATGCGATTCCTCCTGCTTATTAATCACATCCTTGGTAAACTTGTCAAAATAATCCTTCCATTTCCTCTTCTTCTTATGCCTTCTTTGTATATCCTCATCCGAGGAAGTAGACGAAGAAGTTGAATACGACATTGCTGAAGCGTTCACTTGTTGAGGAATGGGATTGACAGCTGGCTGTGGTAGTGCCACGGGGGAAGCATTTTGATGAGGAAGAGGAGCAAAAAGGCTATTTGGTGGTGGTGGTGGAGCTGATGAAACAGTAACATGATGAGGAATAGTACCTTGTGAAGCTGGGACTTGTACATTTGATGATGCCATTGGCATAGCCATATTTATTGGAGTAGCTTCCAATGGAGGTGGTGGAGGACGCGTATTAGACGGTGGCATTAGAGAATGATGAGATGTAATGTTCTCCAAGGCTTCCAATTGCTCAAAAAACCGGTAGTTTTTTCCATCCGCTTTAGATGCGCGGCCATCCTTGGTTCTCTTGTGATACTTGTACACATTTTCAAACTTCTCCTTGCATTTCTTGGAACTTCTGTGAAACCCAAGGTCTGCCATTTTCCTGGTCATGATATATAACAACAGTTGGCATAAGTATTACAGTAGTAAAATGGTAGTAAATAAACAAGTACAATAATAACAAAAAACCAAACTTTCAATTATTTAAATCCTTGGTAATTGAATTCACCAGTAAAACAAAAAATTATATATAGTACTATTCACCACATAAAATAAACTATAAAGATTAAGAAATCACTAATCAAGATTAAGGTAATTAAGAACTTAATTAATTAAACAAGGAGGAGGAAAAAGAAAGAGACAATTATATTGAAACACTATGTATATAGAAACCACATTTTTCTCAATCGGTGCAACATAAATCTTGTTTTTTACTTACTTAATTATTAGATTTGATTGCCAAACTTATTTATTTGCTAAATTCAAGAAAAGGTAGTTCATAAAATTGGAACTCTTAACAAAAAAGATGAGTAAATTAGTTTCCAAAATTTGTTGCTGGAATTGGCAGAGAAAGAAAAAACGCCAAAAAAGCAAAACTGAATTTGGCTCAAAACCCGGAAGGAGGGAATCTGAATTTCCTCAACAATTGTATTTTTTTTTTTTTTGGTTGTATTGTTTGTAGTGAAATGAACTGAAAAACAATGACCCTTTTAATGAAAAAATGGAATTCTGATCCATAGATCTATCTTTTCATTTCCCCAAAAAAATAAAATCATTCTATTAGTAATTTTTTTCCCAAAAGTAGAAATAAAAAATAAAAAGATTCCATTTCTATCAATTTTATTTATGCATGATGAAACTGCTGCAGCTAATGATGATTGAGAAGGTCAGGTGAAGAAATTGCAATAATGAAAAAACAAAATATTTCCATTTCCATTTATTTGAATTTAATTACCTGGAAACTTCTTCCCATAAAGGTCCTTTAAGACTTGAGTCTCTAAAAATAACATCCATCTCAGACCTTATTTTGAGCAAAGCAATTGTTTCTTGTCTTGGCCATCTATTTCCACCTGAATTTCTTTCTCCATCTTCCGTCATGAATCCACCGCTACTACCACCACCACCGCCACCGCCACCGCCTAATCCAATCTCACTACTCCCTCCGCTTCCTGCTCCTCCACCGCTTTCTGGATTTTCACCACCACCTTCACTACTTACTATCCCCGAAACACCCAGCATCGCTTCAATTGCAAAAAACAACCTCCTCTATTTCTTCTGTAAACCAAGCAATTACAGCTGATGAATTATATGACACAAGAAAAACAAAAAAAAGAGGGTGAATTCTAAGGGGTTTTTATGAAGATGGGGTGTGGTGAATTTATTAATTTATTTCGGTGGGATCTGCCTGTCAATCTCACACCTCTTAAAATACATAACAATTTAAACAAACAAAATAAAAAAAGAGTAGACCCAGAAATACATATAATAATAATAATTTAAAAAAATAACACCCCTTTGCTTCTTTTAGCTGTGGAATCTTCAGATTTTCTCTTCTAGTATTATTGACAAGAAATGAGTTTTTCTTTTTTCTTTCAATACAAACCAGAAGGATCACTCATGGTAACAACAATATAAAAAAATTGGTTTACACTGTATATATAGTGTATAATTATAAAAAAAAAAAGATGTGTATTTTTTGTATTATAAAAAAGTAAATGGAATATATTAGAGTAGAAAGAAGTAGAAAATACAGCTGCAGATAGCGACGATGAAGATAATAAGTTGTTTTTTGTCTGTCCAGCTAAATATAGTTAAAAGCCGGCCCATGTAGGTCACCCTTTGCTTTTTGGGCATTTTGAATTTCACTATCTCTTTCCTACACTAATTTATTTTTTCAAAAAAAAATTATATACATAGTAAATATAAAAAAAAAATTACATTATCAAATTATCTAAATTATAAATAAAAGTAAGTAAGTTCCCTTGAAAGAAGAGATTTGTAATCTTAATAAGCTATGTTAATATGATATAATATATAAAGATAATTTGATGATGTAATGCATATAATTTAAAAATACTTAGTAAAACAAACTTATTTCCACCTGATTTTCTATACTTTTAGTGTTCAGTTAAATTAAAATTTGTGTAAAAAAGTCTTACATGATAAATTGCTCTATAACAAAAATTACTGTATGTCTGGTAAAATTTAAACTCGAAACCTTTGTTCTACAAGTATAATACTATTATGAGTTATTGAGTCAAATTTATTTTTTTGACTTTTTCTTTAAAAAAATTATTAATGTTTGAATTGAAAGTAAAAGAATAAAAAAATTACTCCTACCAAAATAATTTCTGTGAAACGGGGAGGGGTGAAAGTTAAAAAATAATAATTTAAATACGTTGAGTGTGGTGGGGTTTTGGAGAGCGTTACGACTGAAATGACTAAAGTACCCCTAACTTGAATTTCATGACCCTTTTTAAATAATTGATGCTAATCTGGACTATAATTTTATATTAGCTTCCACCTGATGATTGATCTGGGATTAGTCTGATGTAATCCCGGGATTATTCAATCCGGGTACTCTTCATTTTCCCAAAATACCATCCTAGATTGTTACTCTCCCCGTTTTAATTTATTTATCTGATTTTGACTTGATACAATGTTTAAGAAAATAAAGAAAAATGAATTTAATAATCTTAAACTAAAGATATGTAGAATGTGCTAAAATATCTTTTAATTTTATTATCTTAAATATGTCGTGTGAAAAAAATTAAAATTAAAGAATTATAAAAAAAAACTGCATTTTCTTAAAACAGACTAAAATGAAAAAAAGAAAAAGATTTTGAGATTAAAACCCATAAAGAAACAATTCAATTAATTAAGATACAAAAAGTGAGTAAAAATAAGACGAATAAATTAAAACTGAGTGAGCGTAAAAGTTATCGTCAATGGTTAGTTAATGTGTGCTTAGTTTAGTTCACTTTTTCTTACTACAAATATTTTAATTAAATTTTCGACCTTTTAATTAAATTAATTGGGTGAGACTATGGTGCTAGTGTAGACACGTTGGTTTAGGGACCCTAGCTAGATTATTTTTTTTTGGTTTTGAAGTTTGACAAAATTGGTTAAATGTAATGTTCAAAAAAATTGCCACAAGTGGAACAATGGAGTTTTTATTTTTATATATTTTTAAAAATGTGGGATCCATTTTGTTGAATTAAAAAAAGTTAGATGTAGGTCATATTATTATGCAAACCCATTTATTGAATTGTAGTAAATAGTGTCCAATTCCGTTAGGTCGCAACCTACCGTAATAAATGGTCTAAAATTTCGACGACCAAGTTCTTACCATTTCCCCTATAAATAAGTTTTTGCTATAAAATTAAAAATATCAAATATCAATTTACTATAAGGTATTTAGAAAATATATTTTTCTACAAAAATAAATTGAATGATTATAAATTAGTAGTAAAAAATAATATGTATCTTTCAAATAAATAATATTTTTACAAACTTAATTATAAAAATTTCAATAACGACTTAAATAAAAAAAAATTACCTTTTACTTGAATATAATAAAGTTAGATGAGATAAGAAAATACAAAGATCATATAGATAAATCAACTACAAAGAAATTAAATATATGAAATTAATAAAAAGAGGGAAGAAGCAAAGATCTTACTTGGAGGTTGAAGTGAAGTAGCAACGTTGTTTGAAAGAAAAATAACTATAGAAGCAATATTATATTAAAAAAAATATTTGTTGATGTCTGTAAACTGACTCTAACACACATATATATATAAGTTTAAAAAATTTTGTAAATTCAAGTAAAAGAATATAAGGATTAATAAAATGGTTAGTCAATAATTAAAGTATTTTGTATGTCATTAAGTAACTGACCATATATAAGCCAAAGATGAAAATTAGTTTCCATCTTTGATTTATTTTTTTGCTTGTAATCTTTATTTTATTTACTAAAAAAATAAACATTTTAATGATTTACTATCTTAATTCAAGTATTTGGTGTGTCATTTAAGTAACTGACCATATTTAAGCCAAAGATGAAAAGTAGTTTCCATCTTTTTTTTTGGCTGGTTGTCTTTATTTTATATTTACTAAAATAAACATTTTAATTACTTACTATCATTCTATTAAGCAAAAGTCATGACAATCTTATTATGTGAATTGGAGTTAAAAGCTAGACTTTGACCAAAAAATTTCAAATATTTTTGGCAAGTTATTTTTGGGTTAAGTTTTATTATATATTTGACTAAAGATTTTATGAGAAATATTTGACTTTTTTTTAAAAAAAATAATTTATTTATACTCATAACTTCTAAAAACTATTAAAAGTACTCATAAGTTTGTATTATCATTATATAATGAAAATGTTTCGTGAAAAGCTATTACAACGAACATAATTAATATAAATTTGAAAAAAGAGGAAGAAAACGAAAGGAAAATACCATTGATTTGTATACGGGAAACTACTGTTAGTAATTGTAATTGGAAGTCACTTCGAAGAGCAAGCTCAGATATATATATAATTTGTACAACAAACTAGGAATGACATTTAGTCCAAAAATATAAATGATGATATTTTTATAAAATATAAAAGTTTGAGATAATTTTTAAATTTTAAAAATATTTCAAATACTACAATTTGGCCCAAATTCTAGATTTTTTTGCCCAAAACTTGGGAACTTGGGCATTTGCCAAATATATTTGTCAAGTAATGACAAATCATATGGCTAACACTAGTTTCCAAATTTTTTTTCAAATATATTTATGGTCAAACGGACCTAAGTTATTTGACATAATTATTCCAGATAAATGTTAATTGTAGATTGTTTGAAACTTGTCGTAATATAAATTTCTTTTGCATTTTCAAGTATTTAAAAGTTTATGAAAAAAAAAGAACTAATTTATGATTGAAAAATAATTATTCCAATATATAATTTCTATAAGTGCTTGTCACGTATAGACTCTCTGTCTTGATATCTTATTATGAAAACCAATTAGTTCGAATGATCAATTTTTAAATAGCTTGTTAATACTTAATTAAATGAATTTTATTTTTAAGATAAAACTTTTGGAATTTCTTGAAATGCAACATAACACGTGAAATTGTGCTGGCATTTTATTTTTAATTTTTATCTAAAGATATTGTTGTCCAATTTTTTTTTCGGATGGCAAAACATTATATATTTGATTATTCTTTGTCTCTTTCTTTTTCTTTTTTATTTTATCCTTTTAAACTGTTTTATAATTTTTTCTCGATTTAACTAGTTGTTGATACTGTTTTTTTTTTTAATCTTATAAATTCTATTTCTTTATTGTTTAATTAATATTTACAATCCAAAATTTCTTAGAGGAGGCTGAAACATATATTTAGAGACCGTTTGGATAAGATTTTAAAATCAGATTGATTTGAAGTTGATGTTTTGTTTAGATATGCAACCTCGACTCGACTCTCAACCCTGATCCAAGAACTGACTCTTTACCATGCAACTGAATCGGGAATTGAACCCAACTTTTGACCCATAAATTGTGATCCAACTCTCAATCACGAGACTTCTGATCGTAACGCCGGACTCAACCTAAACCCCAACCTTGACCCAACACCCGAATCCTGAGTCATGACCCAACTCCCGACCCAAACTCAATACTTGACTCTCGACCCTCGATCTTGACCCGAACTCGAGACCCCGAATCCCTGACTCCCTCCCCCAACTCGAGACTTGGGTCCTGACTTGAGATCGAGTCTCTAATCTCGATTTAGGATTAGGGTTGGGGTCAAGTCCCAACTTGGTGTTGGGACTTGCATGGTGGATGGGGTCTGTTGCCGGGTCCTTGGTTTAGGGTTTGGCTAGGATCAGAGTCAGGGGTGTATCTTAGATTAATGGATTTGGGGTTAGGTGGGGTCTCGAGTTGGGATAGGGGTCGGGTCTCCGTCCATGTTAAAGAATGGGGGATTCTATTTTGCTGTCATAATATCTGCTTAGATTATACCGAAAATGCTATTGGAATTAGATATTGCTCTTTCTAACCAAACATCAGAAAATACGAAAGAAATCCACTAATTTTGTGGAAAATATTTTTGTCTCATACCTAACTCACAATTGTTTGTTTTGATTATTCCATGAAAATGTTGTTCTCTTAATTAATTCGTTTCACAATCTTCCTTTTACCCCAATTCCCTTCAACAAAATTATTTTACCATTTTTGTTTTGACTATCATTTTGTGGTTCTTTTTTAGTAGTTCAAAACCTCATAATGGTTTAATATTTTTAGACCTCATGAGCCTCACGAATTTGCCCATTAGAAAATATCACAATATGAATGAAATTCCATATTTCTTATGTTCTTTAATTTGTGGGGACCTTACATGTTGATATTAAAAAGTGGGATATCTTTGATCTCGACTCATGTTTGTAGTAAGTGAAAAAAAAAAATATTGCATAAAACATTTAGCCAATTTCACATACTAAATTAAAAGATTTTATACAGAGCTCGACACACCAAAAAGTAGCTTATCAAAAAATTAATAAAATAGCAACATACCAAATAGAATAATACCTAAAAATTAACATTAAGTTTGTACATAGGTGTCCAACTATTTTATCCGATTATCTACTTAAATTAAGGCAATTTTTTAAAAACTCAATAATAATAATAATAATAATAACAATAATAATAATAATAATTGAAATTTTTTAGCACCGTTTGCCTGTATAATATATATCTAGAAAAATTTCTAGAGAAAGAAAACAAGAATAATACGTACAAGACATCCGTGCATTTTAATCTTCTAAAAAATATTATCTTATTTTCAAGTTACTTATTTCATTTATTATATACTTATATTTTTTTAATAGAATTACCTTTAATTGATATTTTTTTAAAATTACACAAAATCACCAATATAATATATTTAATGACAGCGCCTAAATAAATGAATAAATAAAAAATCGGAGTTAGCGTATGATTGGAAATAACTCAAAAACAAGTGAATTATAGAGTCAAAAATATACCAAAGGGAATGGACCAACCAATAAATAATGTCACAAATGTGGACCCCCCAATTAAATGCAAATCAACAATAATTACACACTTATGAATCAATACTTTTATACACTTAATTATATACTTTTATTTATCATATATAAATATATATATATATATATATATAAGTATTTGATATAAAATTATCATATTATATTGCCTGAACAAAGGAGATAAGAAAGAATTAAACTTGGGTGGTGGTCATGTATGAGGTGTATTATTAATTAATAAAATTATTGTCATTTTCCAAGTAAAGAAGGTGAATTATACAAGTGTAATATTAAAATTTAAAGGGTATAAATTATAAAACTGAAACATACAAATTAAGGTACGAAAACATCAGCAGCTAAATTAGCACCGTTCCTTTTCTCTTTTGGTGTCTTTTTCTAAAAAAATAAAATAAAATGGGTGGGGGGTGGGTAGGGAACGGAAATGGGAAAGAGATTCAAGGTGCCAAATCGAACCATTATCAACAAAGTGAAAGTTCAGATGATCAATTAACTGAGTTATTATAGATTTTTTAGCCGTGATTTTTCTTTTTAAAAAAACTTGTTTTCAAGTGAATTTCAAAACACCAAAAAAATATTTTTTCAGTTCAAATTACTCACAAAAATTTAAATTTGATATCAACTGAATTTTTTAATGAATTGAACTAAGAAATGAGCGAATCAATAATTCGTCCTAATTCAAACGGAATAAATGAGTTATATTTTCATAGATTAGTATTACCACCTTTAATATGGGTCAAATAAAAAAAACCGAAGAAAGTATGTATATCTTAGGAAATCTTTACCCTAGATAACTGTCCACCAAAATGTGTATTTTTGTATATTAAATATTAATAACAATATACAACATTTCTTTTAATTGAGCAACCAAATATATTAAAACCCGATAGTTTAATTTTAGATAAAGAGAAATAGGAAAATGGTACTTAAATAATTAAAAGAGGAATTGATAGTGACTTTTTTCTCCTCTCTTTAACTATACGTTTGTACGTATAAATGTAAACATAAAGAATATGTAATGTATAGTATTTTATATAATAATGTAATTGATTGCTTAGGTGAGTTTACTTTGTTACAGGAAAAGAATATTATCTTATGTTGTATACTTTGTTTTATGTCTCTGCTTTGCTGTCTTTGGCCTTCTGCTTACCCACTCACTATGCTACATTTACGCATACCCAACTGTCCCCTCATCCTCCTCGATTTATCTACATTATAAATAATTTACCCCAACTTCATATTTACACCAAACACTTGGTTTCGATGTTTGTTACGTGTCTTTTCATAATGTATTAATATATTATATTGTGTTATGTTGATTGATATACATAACGTTTTGAATTGATTGTATTGTTTTATGTCATTAGTCATTACATAATGTCATACACCAGCAATAGTAAAGTATTAGGTTGAACTACTATAAAAAGATAGGATTAAAGATGATATATATAGTAAAAGTAGATAATAAGCAAATAAAAAATAAAGTAATGTGCAATCACACCAAAATTGATCGTTAAATTTTTCATCGTTACGTTATAACAATTAATTTAATATCAATCAAAGTAAATATTATATTTAAACTAACACAATATAACACATGTAATAATCATTGTAACTCGAATATTTGATGGCTTTTTCTCTATTGTGTTGGAGGGTGGGGTGGGGGAAGCGTTACAGAGATAATTATAAGAAAAATACTCCTTATATATTATAAACTATACATGAATGATATATTAGAAATAATCTTTTAAGTTTTATCATTAAATTTATTATACTTTTGAATTTATGAAATTCATAGTATTTTACAATTATATTTTTAAATAACGATATTATTTGTCTAATTATTATTTTAATGCTATAACAACTATATAAGAGTAACTTAACATGAACATCAATAAAAATTAAAGCCAACGGGGCTTATTCTTTAGTTTCCTCTTCTTATTGTCCTTTTTTCCCTAACGATTTTTTCCTTTTTCTTTTTCTATTGTTTCATTAGCCAACGGGGCCTTTGAGTTTTGGCCAAAAAAGGAAAGCTTTATAACTCCCTTCGTTTCTTTTTTACTTGTCAATTATTAACTTAATAAAAATTAATATTTAATAATTTATTTTACTAATTACCCTTTTAATTGCATTTAGAAATTTATTTTTTATAATTATTACTTTATATAGTTATATTAATGACAAAAAAATAAAAAATATAATTGTAGTTTATATAGTTGTTAGTGGAAGGGCATATAAGGAAGTTGGAAATATAATTCAGATAACATTATAATTTTTCTAGTAAATACAAGCTGTAAGGTAGCTGAATAAGATTATTTTTTATAAAAAAATAAAAAAGGTGATTGATGCCAAGCACTACTTACAGTTGATTATTTGCAAGTAAAGATTAGATTCTTTAGGTGACTTATTATCCTTAATTAAATTAATTAGTTTAATATGATTTAGAGATCTTTAGATGACTCTGTGAAAAATGGCTTTAGTTGGCATAATTAATTATTTAAGAAAAATTAGAGAATGAAATAGGTGATGTGTCCATGTGCGTAGTAAGAATACGTGAGAGACTGTTAATCATTGTAAATTAATAAAATACTACTGCTGCAAAACTATATACTATTCAAGAAGTTAATGGTATGAGTTGGATGAATATGATATGTCAACATCTATGTTTTTTCTTTTTATCTTTCTTTACTAAATGATTATGATTTCACATCATTTGTACAGTTGTAAATTTTCTTTTTAAAAACTAAATCTAAGTCGATAATTGATTTTATAGGTCATTTATAGTTAATTTTAATTTTTTATTCTTTTTACAAGGAATCTTTATTTTATGCGTATGAAATTTTTACTTTTACAAATAAAAAATTTAAAAATGTCATTTCTTCTATTCAATTTGTAAAAGGCCAACAATCTCATAATAAGTGTAAAAATATGATATATGAGGCCTAACTTATTTGCAAAAGTAGGAATAGCAATAAGGCAGTAGGACAGGACGTGTTGCATTGTTCGGGGGGTAGGGCAGGTTATAGCTTTTGTGGGTTTGGAGCGGGGCGGGTTAAAATATATATTTTTAAAATTCTGGGGGGGGAGGGGGGGATGGCGGATTTGAGGTAAAAGTCATTTAAGTTCGCTGAATAATACTAATTTACACTAATTTTTTATCTGTTTGGTCATTGTTCGGTGTTTTTTTAGATGAAAAAGTATTTTTTTAATGGCCAATAAATTAGAATGGAAAATAATTTGTTGACATATTTTTTTTATTACGATCATATGTAATCATTTCAAAATTATCAACAAAAAAAATTACTGACTGTTTGAAACAGTACTAATATATTAATTTAGAGGTTAAAAAAATATTAAACAATAAAAAAAATTGAATTTTTTGGTTAAACACTTATTGCGTCTAATATTTGAAACTTTTTACAAATTATGAGGTGCGGGGTGGGGCAAAACGGGTTTATGTGGGGAAGGGCGGGGTGGGTTGAAACCAATAAAATATGCTATGTGGGGAGGGGCAAGGCGGGGCGGGGTGGGTTAAAATAATGGAAAAACTACATAACAGGGTCATAAAACTCAAAATATTTACATGTTCATACCCCAATCCAAAGTAATTCAAAGCTCGCTCACTCTTCTACTTAAATCTAGGAGTGTTCCATTTCTTCAAAAAATTAAACCATATTTTTTCTCGTAGCCAATCGAGCTTTTCATTATTTTTTCAAACTTCAACAATATATCTAAAACTTGTATACGAGCTTTCTTCTCAAAAATGACATTTATTTTATTTTCATAATATGACTGCCATGCACACTTTGTCTGCAAGATAAATAACATCATTAGATTTAAAAAATTATATTTGATAATTAAAATAAAAAATAAATTTTATTTATACCCTAAATTTATTTGGAAAAACTATATAAATGGGCCATAAAACTCAAAATAATTACATGGTCATGCTCCAATCCAAAGTAATTCAAGAAATATCCATTCTCTCAAAAAAAAATTACAGCTCATACCCCCCATTCATTAAGGCTGATAATTTCCGTTTAACTGATACTAATCAGAATCATATATTGTATTGGTATCATTAAGGCTAATAATTTTGCTTAACTGATACTAAATTATTTATATATATATATATA
>NW_006239231.1:269454-270463 GCF_000226075.1 Solanum tuberosum
ATATATATATATATATATATATATACTGTATTGGTATCAATTAGGCGAAATTATCAGCTTTTATGATACTAATACAATATATGATATTGATTTAGTATCAGTTAAGCAAAATTATTTGGGAGGTATAGTTAATTATTTAGTGGGGTATGAATGTAAATGGGTATATGTTTGTAATTATTTTACTTTTATGGGGTATTTCTTAATTTCTCCTAAAAATTTAGCGGGTTTATGCGGATTACCCCGCCCAGCCCCATTGTCATCCCTATTCAAAAGTTAATTCATGAGGGGAGTATTGCTCAAGTCTATATAAACTGACAATCAATCTATTTCTCAACCAATGTGAGATTTTAACCTACATTATTACCTTCATCATGCTCATAATCAACTGAAGTGTGGATTAGGAGCCCAGACAAAAATGAACCTAGCTCTTATATCATGTAAAATATGACACTTATGTCTGACTCAATCTTAAAAATGAGCTCACAATTTTATTTTATTTTCAAATTCATATATAAATACCACTAGTTCATTTCCATGAAAAATTTAACCCACTCTAATAATAACATTATACAATTTTAATGCAAACTTTGAACACGAGTTTCAAAAAGATAAGGTAATGACTTTATTTTTTATTTTGGTGCTTCTTTAAAATTTAGTGAGGAAAGTCATGAGTAGGGGTGTTCACGGGTTGGTTTGGATCGGTTATTGGTCAAAACCAAAACCAAACCAACGTAATCGGTTTTAAAATTATCAAAACCAAACCGAACCAAATATAATATACATTTATCGGTTTGGTGATTATCGGTTTCGGTTTGGTTTGGTTTGGTTCGGTTTGGTTCGGTTATTCGATTATTAACCATACACAAAAATAAAAGAAACAATTCATTTAAAATGTGAAAAAAGTGACAACAATCCATTCAAAACGAAAAATAGTTAGAATGACTTAGATTACTAAACTTTCAATCACTAAATTTACTATCAATAAAGCTTTAAAATTCACTATATTGGC
>NW_006239231.1:270688-291732 GCF_000226075.1 Solanum tuberosum
GTTTATAAAAACAATATATTAAGTATGTATATTAATAAAATATATGTATATAATTCATCGGTTCGGTTCGGTTATTTCTTTGATTTTTTCCGAATAAAACCATAACCAAACTAAATACTATTGGTTTTCAAAAATCTAAAACCAAACCAAACCAAACCCAAATAAAATCAATTTTATTTTATCGATTTGGTTTGGTTTTTCGGTTTGGATCGGTTTTTATCCAAACCGTGAACACCCCTAGTCATGAGTATAGGATATGGAAAGAAAAACTCTGGTAAAGATTGAACTTTATTCATACCACTGATGATATGTATTATAAAAAAATTACTATCTCCAACACAAATTATTGATCAATAACTAAAGATATATTTCATATTAAATATAATTACAATTTAACTGTTTTTAATATCAAAAACTTCAAATTCACCTAAAAATTTGGTTGTCAAATCTCTCTATATTTATATTATGAAGTAGAAATTCTAATGTTTTTATTTGGATTTTAAAATCTATTAAGATTACCTTGTATAATTATTCCTTAAATTAAATTATGAGTGTATTTGACTAAGTTATAAACTTGTCAAAATTGACTTGCAAGTAATTACTTTAGCTTACAAATAAATGTCTAAGTGCTTATAGGTTAAAACCAATCAAAATTTATAATTATCCCTAACTTATGTTTTATCAGTTTATAAATATTTTTGATTTGATCAAACATTTTATGATTTAACTTTAATATTTTTTTGAAGTTTTAAATATTTTTCTCCAAACCGTACTCCTTACTTCCTCTTCTTTAAATTTGTGGTTCCTCCTTTTTTATTTACACGAATAGTACTTCTAAATTTATTTATTTTTCCAATAATTTCAAGGATATATATGTTAGTTATGAAAATGGAACAATTTGTCAAAACTTTTACCAAATATATCAGCACTTTATTAACGATTTCAACACTTCCATCTAATACGTATTCTTCCTTATAAAATTAGTTTCACCACTCAAAAATGTTTTTCAACACCTATATTTTTTTTTAATTAATTACAATCAACTAATTAATCCAAATGAGTTTTATGTAGCATAATTGTAATTACTTAAAAGTACATTAAGCTAAAGCAAATGAACTTGTTTTCTTACTGAAAACAACAATGGAAATTTTTTTGGGATAAAATATTCTTCTAATTTCCTTTATGCACAAGTTTTCTATAGCAATTAAGAATATAACCAGTAAATATGAGTTTCTGGTTTCATGACAAAATAAAACTAGAGTGACACAAGAGATTGTTATTTATCTACTCTAATATTACAAAAAAAATGAAATATTAATCGACTTTTCTATTCTTTAAAATAGATTTCGTAATTTATTTATTTATTTTATTATGGAAATTTTAAGTTAACTAAAATTTTGCTTATAAGATATTTCCTTATTTAAGACTTCCAAATCAATCAAACTTTAATCTTATATAAATCATTTTTTCATTTAAACTTGTAACATAATAAAGTATTATAATATCTTTGATATTCTTTTAAAAAAATATTTAGAACTTTGAAATCAACAATATATATAAAATAGCAACTCTATTATTTAGGTAGAAATATGAAAACTTATGGTTAAATGAAAAAATTTCATCGAACTAACTTTAATTATTCCACGCGACATGCATCTTACATGCGACGGAATATTTTATTAACTTCATTATGTGACTTCTTTTTTTGTTTATAATTTAAGATGAAAAGGTAAAGAAACTAAAGGTAAATAATTCATTATTAATTAATTATGTTACACAAAAGATATATAGTTATGTGGACTCACATGGAAATTTTCTTTTTGAACATGACAAGAACTATTTAGCACAAACTCCATACATCACCCCTGTATGTATGGTAGGGTCACCTTTGTAACAAGTAATCCCTTTATTTTAATTTATTTGTTCCGTTTTAACTTGATACGAAATTTCAAAAAGTAAAGAAAAAAAATTTAATTTTGTTATCTATAAATTAAAGATATATCAAATAAATTAAAATTATCTTTAATCACAAGGGTTACATACAATAGACCCTTGTGGTCGGGCCTTTCTATGGACCCAGCGCATAGCGAGAGCTTTACTGTATCAAACAACCCCTTTTTTTCCCTTTAATAACATGATCTTAAACACGTCATGTGAAAAACTGAACTTAAAGTGTTGTTAAAAAGGAAATGTGATTTCTTTTTAAATAAACTAAAAAGGAAAACATAACAAACAAATTGAAACGAAAGGAGTAATTTATTTTGTAGTTACACCACTAAGACGTGTAGTAGGACAATTGAAATTCTCTCACAATTACTTGTAAATTTCAAACTCTGGAAATGAAGAATTTTCTTGCAGAGCGTTTTACTTCTTTTTAATGAGTATATCAAGCGCTGACACTCAAATTAGTAGGATCAATAAATTTCGAATCGTAAACCAAAAAAAAAAGAGTAAAAATACACAAATGGATGGCCCAAGGTGCAAGGGAAATGTGGCTCCTCCCATAGACATAAGATAGAGGCACTTTTTCAAAACATGAATGATTTTGTCTTTTTATTGCAAAATTCTTGAGATGCTCTAGCACTTCTAGTAAAAGGGCACCTTTTCATTGCAATTTGAGTTAAGTCCCTTTAATACTCACCAACAATTAATGGGCTATAAAAGTTTTATAGATTATCAAAAATGTTATGTGGTTGTCGTCAAGTTAAATAGATTTTCTATCTTTTTTCTTCTTTCAGAATTATTCTCTCTTTTTTGAAAAATATGTAAAGGAATGAATTATATCCAACCCTTTTTGCCACATTAGTTGTTACAAATGCCCTTTAGAGGACTACTTATTTATCATCCACTTGGGAAATAGAAAAAAAAACTTATGTGCAACCGATGTTTTCACCATTTTAATGATTACATAACATGTATTTTAGCTTACACCCATACTCTAAATTATATTTAATTAATATCTTATTTTTTACTAAAACATGATAAGATAGTCTAATTTAGTTTAAACACTAGGTGCATAAAAAAATTTAACATAAAAAATGACTAGCAAAAATCCACAAGTAATTCATTTGACAATGCATTGCAACTTTTCATTGTATGTGTTGAAGTCCAACATCAATTGCGAAAGGAATGACAATTAGTATATTCTTATACTGATATTTGAACAATTCTTATCACTTGAACTAGTTTTAGGGGGCATTTGACCTAATGTCTATGTTTTTTGTCATGTTATAATGTGTAAAATGTATAAATGTTCGTTTTTTGATGCCGTCATTTAATCTATACTTGAAGTTGAAAATTTTTTATAAGTTCATTTATTTTGGGAACAATTTCAGCGTAAGCGACTTAAGTTAAAAATTACGCCCGACTTATATATATTTGTCTGAAGTTTGGTATGACTTACCAAGGTCAACTTCAGACATTTTTACTAAAGTTGTGGACTTTAAAAACTCAAATTTTGGACTTTTTTTTCTGAAGTTTTATTAAACTAAGGCTAATTCAGATACTTTTGGCTGAAGTGCATGTAAAATTGGCTAAATTTAAGTCACGAGTGTCTTAATTTTTCATGTATGCCTACACCTTAGTCAAATATGACTCAAAAACATGTAAAAATTAGCTAGAATTCCACTCGTGTGTATCTGAGTTAATTTTTTTTTGGCCAAAATTGCATTTTTGGATTTTCGAGTTTTAACAACTAACCCACTAAAATATACTCTAAATAAGCTCAAATTTAAAGTATAAGTTCCATATATCATAAAAACAAATTTCAATCATTAATTTGTTAAAACAATAATAAATCTAACAATAGCATATATCACCCTATTAATTTCTTAATATATACCCGGACTTTGGTCATACAACATGTAAAAATTGACTAAAATTTTAGTCATGTGTATCTAAATTGATTTTGCCAAAAATTATTTTGTAACAACCTGTTCCCGCCGTTATAGTAAAGCCAACAAGGAAAATTTTTGGAACGAAAAGCTTTTTTATAGTAACTTGGATTTTCCCAACCTAATCCAAATTTGGATGAAATAGGAGTTATTAAAGTCTAGGGAAATCTGGTAGCAATTGGGTGATTTAATTATATTTTGATTACATGAGTAGATAACTAAGGCGTTAAGGAATTCGTACGACTTTACGGAATTGAATTCGGGTGAGTAGAACTCCCGAAATTGATCTTAGCGTGAACATGTAGTTTCTGAGTGTCGTTGGTTGAAGGTGTGTGGCGAAATGGGGTTTTGGAATTCTTTATTTAGCTCTCTATCTCCGTGCAAGCCGTTGAGGCAGGATTTCTGCCGCCAGGGCGGAGCCGCTGTAGCGGGGTGGGTGTCGCCATGGCGGGGCAGACGCGACTTAAAGTAAAAAATAAACCCCAAAATCGTTTTATTCTGCAATTTTCGAACTTGAGAGCTAAGGAACGAACCCATGATATATGTTCGGAAACAAATTCAACAATGATTTACAATATTGGTAATTTGCATTGTTTTCGAGACCCATTAGATTTAAATTCACCCTTTTACATTTTAAATTTCTTCAAAACATTATATTTCAAATAATGTAATAACTAGAAAGAAAAAGGGGTGAAGAAACACACATTTTTGTCTGAATTTACCTAATATTGGGTACTAGTTAAATATTTTTTTAAAATTGGGTAGTGTGCCATAATTTTTTACTAAAGAGAAAGGGCTATCTCAATTTTGATTTACTCGATATTAGACATTATATTATATTTATTCACGCTTCAAATTAAAAGACCAAACTTGAATGTGCGAGGAGGTGTTGAATTTCCACCAATTATGGAGGGTATGTCAATTATTATTTTGGACAATTCTCATTTTTAAAATTAATTTTTAAGTCAAATTAGATTCAAAATTCTTTTTTTTTACACGTATGACTTACGAGATACGATCGAAATAGAAATAAACTTTTGGTTTAATTTTAACCATTTTATCAACTAAAAATTATACTCACTGCTAGTAGCTAGACTGGCAGGATGGTTAAGAAAAACTACTAACCATCTAATTCAGTTCATTAGATAATAATGGGTTGGATAGCTGCTTTTTAAAAAATTAATCAAATATGGAGATATTATTACTCCCTCTGATTCATTTTATTTGATTCATATCGATTTGACACTTTGATTAAAAAAATATAAGGAGCTTATTTATTAAATTAATTTTATTAATTATGTTTTGAAATTTTAATTTGATTATTAATACTTTAGGTAGATATTTAACAATAAGAGTAGTATTAGAAGAAAATGATAAATTTCTCTTAATTTGCTTAAATGGGCAAGTAAAGAAAAAATCTATTTTTCGTATAAAAGTCAAGTAAAATAAAACGAAAGGATATATTTTTTATACTCCCTCCATTCACTTTTACTTGTCGATTATATTAAAATAAATGTCTATTTTACTTGTGCAGTTTAGAAAATCAAGATATAATTTATCACTTAGGTCTTGATTTACCCTTGTTATTAGTTATAGTCATTTTTCAATTTCACTGAATTTATTATACTCAAATGATACTATAATAAAATTGTTATGAATGTCAATACTGAATAAGTAAAAATGGATGGAGGTAGTAGTAAATTTGGTACTGAATGAGTAAAAATGGACGGAGAAAGTAGTAAATTTGGTATTGAATAAGTAAAAGTGGACTAAAGAAGTAGTAAATTTGGTATTGAATAAGTAAAAATGAATGAAGTAAGTAGCAAATTTGATGCCGAATAAATAAAAATAAATGGTAAAAGCAATAAGTCTGATACTGAATAAGTAAAAATGGACAGAGGAAGTAGTAAATTTGGTGAAAAGGGGGGAACATTAAATGTGAGTAGGAACAACTAGTTAAGTTTTAATAAGCTATGATAGACATGGACCAAAAAAATGAGCTGTCTTTGAACTAAAAAAACATTGGTGGACCTATGAGAAAAAAAAAGTTACAACAATGTTACACAAAATTTAAAGGAGGGGTTTAATTGAACATGGTAGGCATGTGAAAATAGACATAAACCATGTGTCATCCATGTGGATTAACCCCTTTCAGTTTATCTGGCATTAGCTAAGCAACTCACCCAACTTGATTCTTTTCTTTTTCCCTTTCCACCCCCCTCCTTAATTACACAAATTAATTAATTTCACCAATATATACAATACTAACTAACATTTGTATACTTAGGTCTAAAAATAATTAAAAGAAAGATATTTGAGAGGGGTAGAGTAATTTACAATCCACATGCTTAAAGGAGCCCACCATATGGAGAATTTATGACCTTTCAAGTGGCTATAACCACACAATTAACAGTCAAGAATCAATACCAATAAGGGTTGTGATGGAGCGATAAGTACTCCTTAATTTTTAACCAGAGGTCTTGAGTTCGAGTCTTCTCGGGTACAGAGTTGCCTTTATTAGGCAGCGTTTTACTTCCCAGTGTGAGACTTTTCAGTGCAAATTCAAATTTAATCAGACTTCAATATGTGGGTACCAGATACCGAAGGAAAAAATTAATAACAGTCAGAATGAATATTTTTTGTTTTTTCAATGAATAAGAATTATTGAAGTTGGGCTGTCAGCTAACTAGGTTTGTCTTAAGAGTAGAGTACTTGTGGAAACTATTACTTACCCTTAAATTAGGGTTTCCACAATTCAGTTATATTGTGGCCCAACTCTTAATTATGCAGTAATTTTGAATTTCATATCTAAGATGTTGTTTATACTGTCAAATCTCTCTATAACAATAATAATATTTCCATTTTGTTGAGTTCCCACATTGTGACATGAGTATTGTTGGAAAAATCTTACATCGTGGACTAGATTTTGGGATTGAGTTATATATGACATGTCTATTCTTTATTATGATATCGGAGCAAACCCCATCCCAATCATGATAGGCCTCATTTTATATTGTTCATGCTTTAAATATTCAACTCCAAATGTACGAAGTATTATATGCACATTTTCAGTACAACTGATACTATTTATTTATCTATACATATCCCTTTTCTGGTAAATGCATGTTACTTGAACTTGTTTTTTTTTAAAAATAAAAATAAAAATATATATATACAAAATTCCTACTATATCTTAGAAACTATGGGCTTTTAAATGACAGAAACATGTCGAGTTTGACAAAAGTTATAAACCTTCACCTTGTTAATTTGACTTTTTAACTAAGGGGTTGCTTATTGGTGTGTGTATATATATATTATACGAATTAAATAAGAGTTTAAGTTATATACAATGACAGTTTTAAAAAAGTTACGCTATTGATGTGATTTAATCACTTAATAACATATTACTAATCTATTCTCCATTACTACGTACATTAGATTTCATATGGAAAATTACTTGTTGTTAATGAACTTAACATGATACTATAAAAAAAATACACAAAATAAACTTCTTTTTTGAACCAAAAAATCAATTTTCTTAAGGGAAAAGAAATGAGAATCCTATGAAGGAAGCTATATGTGAATTCTAAAAGGAATATATAGTGGTGTGATTGTTTAAGTTTGGAATGAGAAAGATGAATTAATTACAATAAACAAATATTTGGTGTGATTAGGAAGTTAACACAAGCATGTGCTGAGACTTAATTGCAGCCCAATATTATTATTATTATAATTATATTATATATATATATACCTCTGTGAGACAAAGCTTTAAAAATACACATGAAAAGATGTTTGCTTATATATATGTTTAATTAACATAGCATGAAACCATGTGAACCTGCAAATAATCATCATATAATGCCACATGCCTTTGTTTATTTACAATTGGGGCTCTGAAATAAAGAGAATATACTCTCCAATGGGGTTAAATCAAGATTTTTAGGAATACAATAAATTTAATTCATCTTATATTATTCTCTAATACCCTTTCCCCCTTTTGTCAAATCAAGAATTTTAGTGCTAAGAAGCTTTGAAGCAATAGTAAAATTTGTCCTTAGATGATTTATAGGTATATATACGAGCTCTGAAATTAGTCATTGATTATAGTGTCATAATAGATTACCTACATGAAAGGGAGCCTTGAAGGAATAATAGAATTATTTCTTGGTGATCTATAAATAATTGGTTCGAGCCATAGACGAAAACAATCACAACTTATTACATGCATCATATGCATATATAGTAGGCTGCCTATAAATGAAGTATAAAGGGAGAGCTTTGGCGTAACAATAAAATTGTCTTCAGCTAACTTACATGTACATGATGCAACTGGTTTTTCTAACCTCATTATTTTATAAAATTACATGTAAATTTTTACTAAAATTATAATAAATAATAGGTACAATTTTATTCACTTATTCACTTACAATTTTAAAAGTACAATGTTCAATGCTAAATCTTTAAAAATTGAACTTGTAGAATTTTCCTAAATCTGATTCTGATTATAAATTCGAATTGTGTAATCAATCACTAATTCTTACTCAAATTTACTAGACTGTCTACGTTACTCCTCCCAAAATACTTGATGTTTGATGTATTTCACTACTACATACTATTTGGTTTATTGCTTGCAGCAGTTGCATACTAGTGCGTGTTGCCTAAGTAGAAAAATTGGAGAAATAATTTATAAGTAAAAAATATGTATTCATAATATTTTTAATTAAGAACCTGAAATCACTCAAGAGAAATTTAATACAAAGTAGTCATGTGATGATCCTATCAGCAAAGCATATTGAAGATCTATTAACTCCTATTTTTGGACTTAAAACTATAAAATAATAATAATACATTTGATCAGGGAATTAATAAGTATGATTAAGGATTCACAATCTCACTTAACTTGATAATTTCTTAATATTTTAGTATCAAGTTATTAATATTATTTCTGCAAATTGCTATAAGAATATCATATTACCCAAATCTTAAGAACATGCTCCACAGAATTTCAAAAATAATGAATTACTAATCTAAAGCAAAGTATACAATCTTCAGAAAATCATTTTATACTTAAGAGGGAGAAATTATATAAGGAGTAGTTAATTCCTTTTCGTGAGATATTTAACAATTCATGATTTCTCAAAATCTTGCCATTTTTTCTTAAAAAATAAAAATAATTAAATTATCACCATATTAATGAATAAAATTACAAAGTTGAGGAGAGCTTAAACTCGACCCATTGTTCAATATCGTAGCCAATAGCTGCTTTGCAAAAAATAAGGCTCGGGCAAAAACTATACAAGTCCAGTGTAATAAGCAAAAATAGTTATAACATCTAAACTCTACAAAGCTTCATTCGTGAGATTTACGTTTAAATGTTCGACTATGTACCTTAAACACGTCTGACACGTAACGTTAGGGATCATCAAAAATTTCTCTGTAAATCATACCTCAAAGTCCTCAGCAAATTCTGTCTCACAAAATAGAAAATTCAGAAAAATATAATGAAGAAAAAATACTGGCAGATGTTCTTCTAATCCTATTTTTTTTTTCCTTTTTATATAAAGTACTCAACTCATAAAAGGCCCAAAAATTTCTTTCTTTCTAATTTGTTTGTTTTTGAGAGGTGGGAACCAGTAGCTCCAACACGTAAATATCGACTTCAACTGAATTTACTATTTTTAATGAATAAAAATTTACTAATATTATAAATAATGAATTCAAACCCATAATCTTATAAATATAATAAATTTAATATAAAAAACTTTAAAGATAACCTATATAATTTAAATTTTGAATTCGCTTCTAGAATAACAGAGGTGTGTTACCTGCAATGATATGATGAGAAAGGGACCAAAGTTCAAATATTAAAAGTTTTATTCCTTTTACCAACATGGGTTGTGGTGCACTGGTGAGAGTGTTTCACCCTTAATCAGAGGTCTCGGGTTTGAGCTCTGGGTATGGAGAAAATCCTATTGGAAGCGCCACCCCCGAATGGGCCCTACAGAGCGCGATCCGAATTTAGTGGGAGCTCCAATGTTTGTGTAAGTTGTAACACATAAATTCCATTTTCTGAATTTTAAGGGGGAAATATCAATAGTCTTAGATATAAATTCTAAAAATCATTTGGAATTAATGAAAAGTAAAGCTCCTGCCTGCCATTACAGGGAATTGATTCTTAAAAATAAATCCATGACAATGCAATATTAATGCTTCATTAGATAAATATTTGGATTTTTGCGATTATTTTTTAGTCAAAATATTACTCATAGTTGTGCCAAACTTCATTTTTCATCTTAAAAAATTGTACACAATATCAATAAACTAAGATCGATTTTTTCTGCCAACATCTTCTCTGTCAAACTCGTCGTACATGACTTACCTGCAGCTTAGTTCTTCCTGTATAATTTGCGAGCTCTTCAAAATGAACGGATTTATCTAGTGCGCCATCTAAAGAATAGCAACGACAGATTTTCTCCCGAATTTTTAAAAGAAAACATCACTAGATTTTTCTCTTATAATTGTGAATTAGTTAAGACTCATTATTTTGGATATTTAGATTTTGTATTTTATATTGTGTTGTGTGTGAGGAATCAACTTTATCCATAAAAGGAAAAAAAATGAAAAAGAAAAAAGTTTAATTACAAGTGGGTAATAAGTTGAAAATGGTAAGGCCCATGAAAGTGAAGGTGCACGCTAAATGTCGCTATTAATGGGCCCATAAGAGTGGACCTCAAAGAAAAGTCAGTTGAAAAAGCCCATATTCAGTATTATTTTTTGTGTAAAAATGAAATTTTAAGAAAAAATCTATTAAATGTTGACTTTCAAATGACAAACCACAATTGGGAAAAGAAAGGAATTTGTGGCCAAATTGGCTAACGTTACTCTCAACTCCACTTTCTTTATATTTATTTATTACTATTATTATAAACTATAAAAAAATAAAAATAAAAAACTTGGTTTTACTCATGTCCTATTCTCTGATGTAAGACCCACAAATGGATAAGATTTTATATATACTTTTATGAATCTTTTTTTTTTCTTGGGATAATTGCAAGTCTGAATCATTCGGTCATCTAATTTATAAAAAATATACAAAATGTATAAATTATATATTTTATAATAATTATACATACACTATATATATTAGCTATATTGATAAATTAATTGACAAAATGATATATATCGTAACTTTCTTTTGTTCGATAAAATGTTAAAACTACCACCTATATATCATATATGCATTAAAAGTTATGATTTAGACAGAACATTTTTTTGCATTTTTGCAATAGTGCACTTTCTTGTCGTGATATTGGGTTTAATTTGTTCCAAATTCTTTCTTTGTTTTTGAGGCATCAGCTTGTCAAAAGTTTTGAATTAGTGAAAAAAAAAATGGGGTGGGGTGGAGGGATATTTTTCCATGAAATTAAATATCTATGTATAAATTATTTCCTACGTTTCGTATTACTTGATACTTATATAAAAATTTGAGATTTCATTTTATTTATTTAATTTTAAAAATTAAGAAAGTTTTATTATATTTTTCTCTTTCTATCCTTAGTATTAAAACTACATAAAAGTATTTTCTCCAAACCACTTTACTTGTCTTCCATGCTAAAATTAGATGGTCAATAATACTCATTTTAGAAAATCAAGTCATAACTAGTTATTAATTTGTTTTCACATTTATCCTTAGTCATAAATATAAAGAGATTAATGTGGCGTAAAAGAAAGAAGTATTAAATAGATAAAAATAGTGATAAATAAAGATAATTTAATCAAACTACCTTAACTTATTAATGTTTTTTTACGGGGTGTGTAGAAAGAAACATGAAAAGAAAAGTGGTCCGGAGGGAGTAAAAGTAGCCAAATTTAAAATTTTCAAAGCATCACTAATATGATTAGCTTAATAAAATACATATTTAATTAAAGCATTTTTAAAGGATATGTCAAGTTAATATAAACCAAGTAATATGAAATGACAGGAATATATTGGATTGAGATGGACTTACATGAAGCAACATGTAAAAACAGTGAAAATTCCTATTTCTCTATCTCACTTTATGTGATACACCTTTCTTTCCAGTGCATCCTAAAAAGAATATTATTTTTCTATAACTTAAAATTTCCATTTACTTATAATGAAAAATTTATAACCACACAAATTTTTGAAATTTATTTTTAGACCATAATTTTTTTAAAAAATTATATCAAATGACATGATATTACTTAAATTGAGACGGAGGGTGTATGAGTTAACCGTGACTTCTGAAAGTCACCAATTGAGGCGTACTTCTTGACATTCTAGTGCTAAAATTTGTGAAACATGTGAGGGAACGACATCCTCATCCTTCAATTTTAAGATTATAAGTTTAAGATAATAAGATAGTCCAAAAATATAAATGAAAACTCCTTAAAAGGGGTAAAAAAAGAAAAAAAAATATAGAACATGAATTTTTATTATCCCTTTCGATTCAGTTTATATATCCTTATTCAAATAATTAAGAAATTTAAAAAAGGAAAGAACATTTTAAAATCAATGTACTCTTGAACTAAATATGTGTAATTGTGTATGATATATTAAAATATCTTTTAAATTTTGTAATTTTAGATATGTAATGTAAAATATTGAAATTAAAAAATTACCAAAATAAAAACAATGACATAATGTTAAAAAATATTTTTAAAAATATGACACATAAAACAGAAATAATATTTACTAGCAGTAAAATATATAGAATTAGAAAATTCCAAACACGATGCAGAAGAAGCCATGCAGCCATTTTGATTTTCAAGATAGTAACAGCTCCTAATAATAATAATAATAAAAAAATATTAACAAATAAAAAGTCAAAGTGGAATTCAAAAGTTGAAATCATACGGTTGTCATACTTCAAATATATTCTAATATTAATTCATAGTAATATTTATTTCAGATCAACTTGCAACCTCAAAAATACTTTGTTTAATATTTTTCTTCCGCAAAAAAAAATTAAAAATGAAAATTTTATAATAGAATATTAATTTCTGCGCTATTGAGTTTCTAATTATTTATTGGTGCTGAAGTTAAATTAGTACTATTGCATAGGAATCATCAAGAATTGTGATTTAAGAATCGGAATTGTACGTTGTAATATTCTTTATTTCATTATTTAATTCTTTCCGTAATTATTTCTAGACAGTTAGAGATTCATTGATAATTCCGTCATCCCCTGAAACAAAAAATAATATTGCAACCAGCTGAAAATAATAATAAATAAATAAAACTTTGGTTTATTAGTACCCATTTATAAATTTGCATTATATGACTTTTGTTTCTTCCAGTTATTTGACCTATATAATATGTGGGATTGAAAATAGAAAATTATCCAAAATGCAAGATACAAAATTTTCATTCAACTGTATATAATGAAAACTCGAATAAAACCCGTGAAATGGTGTCTTTTGACGAAAAAAATAAAATTCAATTCTCTACATATATATATGAATGAATTTCAAATGAGGTTGGCGATGGTTTCATTATCAGCAAAAGTGCCTTCCTTGGGACAAAAGAATGTATGAACGGCTAAAATATAACAACTGCACAAACATTACACAGAAAAACTGACAGAAAAGAAATGATACTAACTTATCTACGTCTGGGCCTTGAGAAACTCGGGGAACCAATATGTTGTGATCCCCTAAAACTTCTACTTGGAGAGTCCATAGATCCTCTTAAAGAGGCATATGCTGCCTTTGCTGATTCTGGAACAGAATCCAGGGGAGTTGATTCCACAAAGCATGCTGTATTGAGTCTAGTCCTCTCAAGTTCAGATTGAAGTAACTCAGAACTATACTGCTGGGCAAGAGCCTGAAAAATAAGATACAATTGGAATGTATGGTGACAGACAGCATTGTAGCCAGTCAAAGCAGCAAAATTGCAGGGTGGATTTAGAAATGACAAACAATATTCATATACTTACGAATGATTAGAAGGTGAGCAAAGAGCATATGAAAAAAAACTTCTCTGAAAATAAAAGATGATAGAGAGCAAGTGTTACTCACAATCAGGTCATCGGGTGATACAGTCATCCCTTGCTGCCGATCATCCAGGAATACATCATCACTTCCACGTGTTGGCCGGCGGTTGTGAGTTGGAGTTTCAGTAGAATCAACAGCACACTCAGTTGCTTTCTCTAAGAGGGCCCCTTGTAATGTTTTCAGCGACTCCCTTGCTTCATGTGTAAAATATGGATTCAATATGGTCTCGAAGTAATCCAACTGCACATTTAGCCCCACAAACTATTAGAAAGACGTGTATGAACATGAGATCAAATCTACCTACTTGTTCCAAAACCTTTTGGCCACAACTAATATAGAACCTCAGGCAACCAAAAGCACTCAAAAAGCAAACGCAAAGCATCAACCATTATAGCAGAAATTTAACAGCACAGAAGTGTCCTAGAAGTGCAAGTTAACTGAAAATCACAACAGAACAGTGTCAAGTTTTAGATTTAGTATGTTATCATTAGTTTTCATTATATACTTAACAATCAGAGACTACAAATTCACCTCAAGCATAAGCTGGCAAAAGCCATTCGCATCTAATGCTCTAAGATCTTTGTCTTGATTTTCATGGAAAAGACTCAGGAAAGTATCTATTAGTCCTTCAACAAGTATACCAAGCGTCTTTTCCAGTAGAGGCTTACAACCAGCGAAGACCTGTGAAGAGGAATCAGTATTACAAAGAAGACCAAATCAATAAGGAATTGTAAGAATTAACCAGATCGCAAAGAAACAATCATTCGTAAAAGGCACAGAAATATAGTTCTAAAGCAACAATATGCCCATAAAACAACTGGTAAATTTTACCTCTGCATGTACAGCTACTAGAGTGTGTAGCAATTCCACAGCAGCATCTCGCACACCCTGCAAGCCATAGAAGGTCATTTAACATTCAAAGGTTAAAACACACTAAGTTAATGGGAAGCATCTTTTCTCACCATAACTGCTGGCGCAGCACCCCATTGTATTCCACCATCCAAGAAATAGTTTATAGCTGCTGTTCTAATCAAATTTGTCTGACAAATAGACACCAAATTATGGAACCATTATCTAAGAAGTATGGATATTCTTCATTTCTTTCATTAAAGAATGTACAACAAATATCAAGCACAGCATATTAATGTTGCATCTTCCTCTCTTTTGGGGATATTTTATCACCCCCATGAGGGAGCAACTTATGTATCATCTAACTGCCTGTCCCAATTATATGGGATTAAATGGGTAAGGGGTAGAGGTTGATAGCGACTTATTAGCTATTTGGTGGGGTGTCCTTAATGACACCAAAGAGTTCTTGTTCTTTTTTATTAGTAGTAGTAGCAAAGATTTTATCACAAACAAGTAGGGGAAGACCCATATTCGACAGATACCATAATAGGAAAATACAACAACATTGGTTTCAACAAAGTTCAGCCAATTTCTACAAATGTATCCAGGTTTGCTCCCGACAAAAAAGTCTGCAGAACAAAAGGTAGACATCTTATAGCAATGCCTTAACCTTATAGAAAAGGAGGATAACAACATACTCAATGTAATCCCACAAGTGTAATCTGGGGAGGGTAGGATGTACACAGAGCTTACCCCTACCTTTCTGGGGTAGGAGAGACTGTTTCCAGTAGACCCTCGGCTCAAAAGAAGTGCAATCAAAGCAGGAGAAGTAAAATGAGGAATACTATTGAAAGGGGATTGGAAATACTGTAGAAGAACATTTGGACAATACATCTTTTGATTCTGAGAAGGCTAGGTAAGGTCCGTGCACTCTACCCTTATCAGACCCCACCTGTGGGATCTTGCTGGGTATGTTGTTGTATTCTGAAAAGGTACATGAACAAGCCATTTATATGAAAGCCTGATGCTTATAACTGTAGAATTGATAATATGTGCATTTTGCGACATGTATGGTGCAAACTGCAAATATTACTCATTCAAGAATTTCTCAATTTCTCTACACAAAGTTGCGTCTCTTTTTTAGAATCTTCCATGTAAAAGGTGGTACAACAGTTTTAAAGTAAATGGAAGGCGTGAGATGTCCATATGATAGGTGAACAATGGAAACAATATAACCAAATTGAATGATCTCATATAAGGTAACAATTCTTGGCACAGAAACGCCCTGAACTTAGTCATACCTTTGCAAAAGTGTACTGTTCAAGGACCTTCTCTTCAAGCCTTGCGAAAGATATAATCAACTCTTGGATATCACTGTCCTCTTCATCCTTACCCCTAAAGTAGATATAATAATGACATGATGTTTGGACTAATATTTGGCAACTTAACAAAAGTTGTCTAGTCAAGGGGGAAAAGGCCTAGGAAAAGATAGTTGTCTATGGGCATTACTGGTTTGCACATTTTGTAATTCCAATATATGTTAGAAATTTGGAAAACCCCAGCAACTAAGCTAGATAGATTTAAGAATTTTATTTTGTTATATTAACATCATGCAGAATGAGATTCAAGGTGAGTAGCATAAAAGAGTTGGTTCCTAAGGGCATATTACTTGTTTGCACAATTTTAGTTGCTGGGATTTTCCAAATTTCTAGCATATATTGGAGCAAAGAAACCATTGAAGTGCTTTTAACTTAAAGTACTTTTGTACCTATGCTGCATCCAAATTTGTTTGTATTTGCAGTACAAGTCACGAGCAAGTTCATCTTTACAATATCCAATATTACTTAAAACCATCAGCAGCTGTAGCTGCGGATCAACAATACTTCCTGGCAGGGGTTCAGATGATTTTTCTTCTAGTTCAAGATATCCATTCTGAAAATATGGACTTTCTCTGTTGGATTTATTCAGGTTAAGCTGACCTCCAATTTGCTCCAGGTGACCTAATTATCAGGGTAAACAATTTGAATCACCCTCGAAGTTTTTCAGCTACTGAGATGCTAAGGTATCAGCTTCATACTTACCAGCAAAATTCAGCAAACAATTCAAGAAGGCTAGTCTAACAGATTCCTGGATTCCTTGAAGCTGCACGTATATTTCTTCCGACTTCATGGCCTCATTCTGCAAAGACTCTATCATTCTGGAAAGGATAAAAGCACAGCTAATGAAAATGCAAGAACCGAACAAGGTCGAACCCGCTGAAACTCTCACCAAAAGTAACATACTAGTTCTCTGACAGCCTAAAATACACTGTCAATACAGCTCAGAACAAGAAGAGTTCATCTTTGCTTACAAGAATAATTCAACCTTTTGATCGATTTCCTTGTAACTTTTAACCAATAGGGAGCTGATGTGCTTAAAGTGAATGGCAATTGACGCGAATAAGCCTTTGACATGTTACACTTATCGATTGGTAAGGTAAGATACAACTCAAATCAGATAAAGGGACCCTTACATAGCATGAACATAGATATAAGTCTATGGAAACTAATTTGGAAGGTGAAATGTCCATCAAAAGTCTCATGTTTTGTTTGGCTACTGATTAGGAAAGCATGCCTTACTCATGAAGCTTTACAGAAAAGAGGCATGCATATTTGTTCAAGATGTTTTATGTGTGAACATGAAGCTGAGGTAAATAATCATCTGTTCATTCACTGTCAAACCGCTACAAGGTTGTGGAATACGTTTTTGTGCAGTCTGATGATTAGTTGGATGATGCCAAAGACTACTTTGGAGGTCCTGAACAACTGGCCAGGAGTTGGAAGTAGAGGCAAGAAGGAAGAATGGTGGAAGCTCATCCCAGCATGTATCTGGTGGTCTATATGGAAGGAAAGGAATGCTAGGTGTTTTGAAGGACAGAAAATCAATTTTCAGGGGATTAAAACAAACTGTAATAGTCTTCTATTTTTTTGGTGTAAACAAGACTTGGTGGGGGATGGGGTAGAATTAGTTGATTTCTTAGGAAACTTGTAATCTGATTACCACCATGGAGGTGTGCTCATCACACTATGGGATGTAAGTTTCCAATTCATCATCTATTGGATGATGAATCTTTTGTGAATACAAAGTTACCCTTATCTCAAAAAAATATAAGTGTCGTGCAAGAGACACTGAGGAAACACAAAATCTCTATGTTAACTTCCATTTGATATTGTTCTTTCTGCTATGCAACACAATCAATACATAAATAGATGGGAGGTGTTGGAGGATCAACCTCTTAGCTAAGAGCTTGCATGTCTTCCTAAACATGAAGGGTTTTTGGGGACTTGGGTTGCTTTTAGCAACCTCAGGATCATCGGTTCATCCATCTCTATTAGATTTTTCTATCATTAAGAGCAGGCAAACACACCTCAACTCTATTCTAAAAAATTAGCAGTATCCATCTCCCACAGTTTTGAGCCCTCAGATGCTTCCATCTTATCTTTTTCACATTACAGTAGGTGACTCCTTTCCTGCAACGTCCATCTGCTAGAATTTGAATAACAGCTAACGTGAACAAATATACAATCCTCTTGGTTTCTCCTTATACAAGACTTTGTTACTCAACTATATTGTGTTACTAATATTTTCACCAAATTCGTATTCCCTTTCCTCACCCCTCAACATATCTCAGAAATATCCCTTAGCCTCTTCTATTAAGAAAATGTTCCACTTAAATCAAGAGATATATATATATAGAACTTAATTTCCATCACAGTTGAGAAGACCTAGAAAAATTCAAGTCCTTGGTACATTAGCTTAACAAACTATGCAATTCTAACATTAACAATGTAATTGTTTTGCAAGAATATTTAAGGGATATTTTGTTCTCTCACACTCATCTGATGAGGTTTTTAGCTACTAAACTCCAAGACTTGATCATAGCTGAAAACATAAGGTTCAAGGAAATAGCACCTTGCCGACACTTGCCAGTGAATGGTGTAGAGGGACAGAGTGCAGAACCAGTAAATTCTAAAATCACCTTGAATTTAGTACATAATAAGTGGGTTGCAACCTCCATATGGCCACATCTCTATCTCGAGCCAGTGTTGTCAAAGGCGTGCTTAAGCCCTCAAGCAAGGCTCAAAACGTGTTGAGCTCTTCGCCTCACTTTATGTGCGCTTCAGTGTCGTCATCAAGGTTCTAAGACATATTTTTCCTTGTCAATGAGCTTCTTCAGAAGAGGTGACACTAAACAATTGATATTCCACTTTATCTTAATCTTTTTTCAATCTTTGTTCATATACTTTTCAATCATGTTTATAATTATTAGTCTTGAACTAAACAAATATATTTGTATTTTTTCTCCCTTCGCGCCTTTTTTCATTAAAGCCACACTTTATTTGCGCTTAAAGTCCCAATGGACCTTAGAGCTTTTTTGCACTTAAAGCCCCAACGGACCTTAGAGCTTTTTTGCGCTTTTCGCCTTTGATAACCTCCTCGAGAGATCCCAGACAAAGTAGAATTAGTCATCTCCAGCTTAAACTCTTCTTAGTGACATCTATTCTAACTAGCGAAATTTCCTTTCTATCCAAAAGAATAAGCCTAACAAATTATTACAACTGTAACAAAATCTTCCTAAGGTAAGTCAGAGGCACCTTTGGCTAAAATTTAATTTTTTGATAAAATAAAAGGTTTTCACCTGTATAAAAGTGGTGTATAAATGTCACAGCATTGGTGGACAAAGTTACCTGGTACCTGTTGCTGGTGGGAGGCGGCAGTTATCCCGTGGAATTAGTCGAGGTGCGCGAAAGTTGGCCCAGACACCACGGTCATAAAAAAAAAAGTGGTGTATAAATGTAGTGAACTTGGACAGAATTTTGAGTTTAGAAGTTCAGACTTCATATGCAAGGCCACAAATGACCTTTGGTTAAGTGAGTTTTTAAGGGCTTATAGCTTCTAAAGGCAACGAGAGTTTGATAACTCCATCAAGTTTCCTCATTCAAGGGGCACAAGTAAATGTTTTACAAATCCAGGCCAAGGCTAAAATAAGTGCAAATTATCACTTATCTACTCTTTCTTAAGTCATGTACTAATCCTAAAGTCTTACAACTCTAATCTGAATCACTTCCTAGTGTCAAAGCTTATTATTCATTTTTTTGACAAGTAATATCAAAACAATTTTTAAAAAATGAAGAACAAATGTCAAAGCATCAACCAGGTTACATGATGAGAAAGAATCTAGCAACCAAGGCTGTTCAACCTACTGCCATATGTAGGGGGCTAACAGGAAACTAGTGTTTTTTTGTATAATATGTACGGTATTAACAACCTCTACAACTTACACATTGATCTGATCCATTGCAGATGTGATAATTGAACGGAAGGCCAAAGGCAATGAAGAAATCGTGTATGGAGATCTATTCCTTTGTAAAATAGATACTGGGACCCAGGATTCATCTTTTGATATCTCTTCAACTGTAGACCGCATCCATGAACAGAGCCTCAATATGTAAACTTTTGAGACCTCACATTGAAGTGTTCGCAATGCTGCAACTGGTGTGAAGAAATAAAATCTTTAGATACCTCTCATTTACAATAGTCTAAGCAACTCAAATAACTTATGTACCAGCAATTGAAGGAGCTGATTCTTTCGCTTCAAAAGCTTGACATGCTTTGGTTATCTCCTTTATGGCATCACTCATGTATGGGCCAAGAATATTTGATTCTTCAAGATCCCCAAATGCATTCTGGACCTGTGAGTGTTATTTCAATACTCAGATACATTACAGAAGAAGCAACACATACATAGAAATCATAAAATGTTACACCTCTTTCACCCCGGAAACATACAAATCAATTGCAAAGTCTAGCTGCAAATATTTTTCTTGAATATGCCAAAACGAGATTGATAACAGAAAGACCAACTATAATAGTACAATTTGCTATTAATGTTAAAGAATGTGAAAACTTTAAAGGCCTAACCCATCGGTGGCCCCTTAAAGTTGGCACGAAGTTTCACTTAGGCACCTCAAGTGGACGATGTTCATTTTAGACACCTCATGTAGGGTCTCGTTGTGTCATTTTGACACTCTTTTGCCAATCAACAAAAATATATGAGGTGTGTGTGTTACACTCGCGAATGACGTGTAAAGTAGCGAATTAAATGACGACATTTGTCAAAAACAATTTGTAGATAATGAAATTTGAGTAAAAATATAAAGTAACCAATGACTCAATGACACGTGGATTTTTGCCCAAATAATTTTTTTAAATCAAATTAAATCAATAAAATCCCCACATGAC
>NW_006239231.1:291875-306477 GCF_000226075.1 Solanum tuberosum
TCTTTTTTACCCTAATTAGCAAGTTTAAAATTCACCAAAAATTAAACTTACCCCTCTTTAGATATTACATTCTTTCAAGAAAGAATCTCATGAATAATTTAATATTTAATCTTGAAATGGGTCTATTCCTAAATTTCTAAAATAGTTTCCATCATTTTACTGTAACTATTTTTATTCACCATGTTGGATATTTAAGTTTGCAAAAATGGTGGCTGAAAATGGGAAAGAAGAAGAAAAAAATAATTAAAAAATCGACTAAATAGGTTTTTCACGCGCGCTCAACAAGTGTATTACACTCACTAAGCCATGTAAGCAAAAAGTGTCAAAATGACACAGCGAGACCCTACATGAGGTGTCTAAAATGAACATCGCCCACTTAAGGTGCCTAAGTGAAACTTCGTGCCAACTTTAAGGGGTCACCGATGGGTTAGGCCAACTTTAAAAGGTACAAAGACAACAAACTTAAGAGAAGAGCTTAAGTGGTTGTTAAACATATACATCATAAGACAGAGGATCTGTTTGGATTCAAGGGATTTCATGCTGTGGCGATAAGAATTTGCTTCCTCACCTGGAAGTTCTTTTATTTTGATTATATCTGAGAGACGTATCTTTTTAATCATTAATGATATTATGATTTTGAGTTTCACATTAATTCATTTTTTCATCAAAAGGGGAAAGGAGAACAAGGATATTTTCAGGACAATAATCCGTAACATCTCGAACAGCAGGTGGTTATCCTTGCATTGTGTATCTATAGCACTATAGAGGTGTACTTCTCACTGTGTACACTACAGAGGTGGACTACTTGTGTTGTGTTTCTTGGTTTTCTTACTTCAAATTTTCAGTAAGAAGACTTCCGGTCAAGCTTTCTATCCTATCCACCCTATGAGTAAATTCTCTCTCAACACAGCTGTGAGAACTAAACTTAATTTAATTCAACCATAACTTGGTCATACTACAAAGCACAATAGGTCAACTAGAACAAAAATTGATCCACTTCTATGGTAGACAAGGAAAGCCAAATTGATAGGTCCCAGCTCCAATGGGAGTTTTAATCATAATGAGATTTGTCACAGTAAATTTACTATCTAAAAGAAGTAAAGGATATGGAGTACAATTGGAGTGGTATTCATGATTAGATTTGTCACCATAAATAACTCAACGAAGAGGATTCCATCTATGCTCTAGGTGTCTTTTGTGTGGTGCTGGCGTGCTGCTAGAGAAAACATATTAGTGACCTCAATAGAACCACTCCCCAGCAAAAATAAACAGAACAAAAGAAGTAATATGCAGCCAGGCTCAATCCTCATTAATTGAAATGCAAAAATTTGAAAGTGACAATCAAATTTTTTTCTTTTTTGGCAGGACAAATTTGGAAGTGGAGACAATTCCTATAACCATAAATAGAAGACAACTACGTACACAACTACTCAAACTTAACATAACCATCCGTACTTTAATCTCCTACCATCAAGATTGGACATTTACCTTGGATTCATAAGCTGATATAGTACTGCGCACCATCCCAGCAACTTCATCAAGAGAATGATTTGAGTACTTCCCATCTCCCACTTTTTCTTCACGTTTATTCGCAGAGGCATTCACATTTGAATCAGAGGATACCTGAGAAGACTACAGAACCAGGAGAAAGGGCCATTGAAATCAAAGCAATTAGCAGATGGAAATAAATAACAAAAATTGAGAGATGAGGCTGCACTTTTTTATACCATGGTCACCAAATATGGGAGCGAAGTATCTACTAAAGGACAAAAGAGTGTGGTAAATTAGCTACTTATCAACCCCCCCCCCCAAAAAAAAAAAAAGGGTATGGTAGATTAGCCTCTATTCCCAGGAGGCTAACAGTTGAAGTTGCTGACATGACAGTAATTGAAAAAATAGTCAAAGCTGAGCATCCGTATCTATCACAGCTAGATACGATGCAATTGAGTGTGATAAAGATGCATTGAGGACAGCTACGTTATCATCAAAACACATTATCACTTTAAAAAAAAAAAGAAGCTTTCTTGGTGCAGACAGACTTCTATTTGGGGTTTGAATATTCATTACTTAAAAAGAAATAGGAACAGCTCAGAAAAGTAGAAGCACTGCTTCAATCATTGAGTTGCAAGACAAATGCAAGATTCTTCTTGTAAGCAATAGAGGAAACATACTAACAAACAAGCAAGAAGGTATCTGGTAGACACCTTGATCAGACCAACGATCCCAATAAGAACTATTCATGATCAACTATAGCAAAAGTAATGGATATTTCTATTAACATCTAGGTCAGCTAATGTCATTAAGTTGAGCAAAATTTATTGATTTCCACTAGTGAGAGAAAAAATGAGAACAGCCCTAAAGACTAAACTATAGTTAAAAATGAGCACATCCCTAAAGACTACATAATTGCAACAGCTAACGACTTCAACCATACACACACACACACACCCCACCTTGTGATAAACATATCTAGTGCATCTATTTCAAACCCCAAAAAGGAAATAGCTCAAAAGATCTTTTTCAACTTTTCTTTTTTATGAAGTAAATAATTTCATTGCTGGCATCAAGTGGATGCATAATAGTTACAAAGTAGAGTAGCAAAAAGAACTTACCAGCTCCAGTACATATCTAGTTGAGAGCTAATGAGCTGATAAAATTCAAGAGGGGTAACAGGGGAATCTATCGGGGACATACAGACCCAACTATACAACAACATAAGACAACTAGCTTTTAGAGACTGGCAGGTAGTTGATATTCCATCAAAGCATCTCCTATTTCTTTCATTCCAGATACTCCAAAAATTAGCCACAGGTATCATCTTCCAAATTCTTATGATCGTGTTTCAACTTGTTTCAGTATCATGTTTATGTTCCTATAAACGGGTAATTCTCATTCATTGAGAGATCAGAGTTACTTTTGACACCATGACCGTAGAACAGCATGTAAGCACCATTAATGCCAGATTTTAAAGGAAATGAAAAGTTACGGGAACCAAACTTTATAACTGCTTCACCTTGAATGTGTCATCCCAAGGATAATGGCACAATCCTGATGTGCGGTGGTGGGGCCTGGGGAATAATGGAGTGTTTTCTGTGAAATTTTCCTACGAGAAACTTTTGGTTAGGGAGGAGCATGTTTTTCCATGCCGCAGTAAGGATTCCAAAGGTGCCGAGGAAGGTGCGCTTTTTCACTTAGCTAGCTTCTAGAGGGATGATTTTGACAACAAAAAATCTTAGAAAGCAGAAGGTTTTCTATGTCAGTAGGTCTTTCATGTGTAAGGAGGCAGGCGAGGACATGGATCATCTTCTTCTACATTGCGGTTGATTATGAGAATGAGACTCTGGTGAGACATGCTTAGGTGATTTGGCACTCCATGGTATACCCCTTGTATATGATTGAATGATAATACTTTTACTTGACCCGGAAAAAAAGTAGCACAATCACTAATTGAGGGGCAAGATTTTTTTTTTCAATCAGTAAGCAAAAAAATTCAGACACCAGCAAAACCCAATATAAAGATAGTGCAGGACAGTAACAAACTTCATCTTCGGGGAATCAGAGTTATTTCATTGACTACGCTCTTATCCAAAAAGCTTATAACTATTTGACTATAAAAATTGTCATTTAGAGTACCTTTTATTTAGTTTTCAACTGGGTAAATATTTTAAGAGATCGATGTCCATATTCACACTGAGAATTAAAGAAGTTCATCCCTGTAATCTGACCACCAAATTCTTTTGAGACAGCGGGAGAATCTTTAATTCTGAAATAGCATCTAAAGAAAGAAAATGCTTCTTCTTTCTGTCTATCAAATTGGGTTTTGAAATGTTTTAACTTAACAAGAGTAAATATACACAAAGGGCAGATACAGATGTTACTCTGCCATGTAGATAACTCTAAATATCAAACCAGTGAAGTGGATGCTGTCAAATGCTTTCAATTTCCATGTAATGCAAAAAACATTACTTCACATCTACAGAGTCAGAGATTACAAAGAATTATGGTTCTATTAGTCAATGTTAACACAAAGCATTTAATCTTTGTCACCACTGCAACAAGTGACTAAAGCCCAGATCTCGGCGCAGAAGGTTTATATTAGCAGAGCACTTCTTAACTGGCTGCTTTCAATCTCCATGCATTTTCTCTACTCTCAGACAATCAAGAGCTTAATCAGAAACTTGTAAAATCAACTGACCTGGTTAACATTGGGAAGGAAAAATACGAGAATTACTTCTAAACCTAATACTAAAAAATGTATTTTAAAATGTGTTACTCTTCCAAGACTCGATAACTGTGCAAATCAAGTAAACAGATTAGTAAAAGATCGTCAGTAATTATGTTTCTACTATTATTATTATTATTATTATCATTATCATTATCATTATTACTATTATTATTACTATTATTATTATTATTATTATTATTATTACTATTATTATTTGTATAAATTTTAGGAATCACATAGTTTTAATATGAAATTACAATCTATCCCTATTTAGTGTGTAATTACATTAATCCCTGAAAAAGTAAAACAAACCGGATACATAATATGTAACTCGGATACATTATAAAATAAACCGGATACATAATATGTAGCTCGGATACATTAAAAACTAGTTTGGAACTTTGGATACATTAAAAACTAGCTCGGATACATTAAAAACTAGCTCGGATACATTATAAAATAATTTAGAATTAGGAGAGAAATAAAGGATTTTAGAAATAGAAGGGAATATTAGAAATAAGGAAACATAAGACGTGTATTTTAGTAATTTTTCTTTATTATTATTATCTTCTTCTTTTTTGTGAAAAATAGATTTACAGCCCCCAAAAATAACAAGTGCAAGATGCAAATTTAGCTGCTTTTTTTCCGAGACTGAACCAGCCAAAAAACACAACAAAAGCTCTCAGGCCCTCATTAAATTTGTGAATTATCAGAAAATATTTGCTTACATATCCTCGGTTTTGCACCAGCCTATATAAAGTATACTGGGTAGGTTAATTAATTACCTTCGCGAATTTCCCACTGAGAACTGCAACAGCTACTCTCCAAAAGGCAGGTACATGATAGATAATTACAGCAGTCAACCTCCTTATATAACTTCCTCTGAGAGCATCAACCTTTTCACCAGTAAATTCCACTTGTTGTGAATCACCCGTCAGATATGTATTTTCAATAGAATCAGAGTAATCAGCATCTGACTGATGATCATTTGGGACAAAAATTAGTACATTAGTTTAAAGTACAGTTAATTATCAATGTTTTATTTACAAAACACAGTTGGGCTTACAGTATTGTTCAAATCTTGCTGAATATGCCTCCATTTTGCATCAGATAAAGCTCTTTCACGCATCTCAGTCCGAAAATTTTCCATTCTTGCTTCATGATCCAAAGTGCATTTCTCAAGCAAACCTCGGATTCTGTGGTTCTGTCAAATGGACAACAAAGAGGACATTGCAGAATTTACATCCCATCACGAAATAAGGAAATAATTACCATATCATTCACCTCGATTAAGGAGAACAAAGTGCCAAATATCCTCTATGCAGAAGAGAGAGGGTTTCACAACCAACCATGGATTTTCTGTTTTTATCGAACTATAGCAATCAAAACCCAAATTTTTTTTCTCATAGTACATGATGCACATGCAACCCCCAAAACCTTTTTTTTTTTTGACAAAGGTAACAGCTTATATTAAATCACAAAAAAGGCTGTGAAACCAGTATTTACAGGAGTAATAGAAGGCAAAAACTGCTACCCCCCACCCCACCATATCCCCAACCTTCTTCAGATAACTAATGTTCTCTACCGATCAAAGTAATGTACATGTGACGCTGCAGCATTCACAAAAAATAACAAACATACTACATTAATACTCTCTCCTTCCCACTTCGTACAGTATTGTGGGGGATGTTCTAAAATGTCCACCTCCATTCATCACTAAAATTATTCTATACAACTTTCACTACTTCTTTCTTCTTCTTTTTTGAGAAGGAACTTTCACAACTTTTAAGAATTAAAATTCTCAACTTTATATACTATACTAAACTAAGACAAATTGAAACGGAGGAAGTAATATAATATATTTTCAAATTTTTTCGTTTTCATAAGGAATATATTTTCAAAACTAATATCCTAAACTCTGCAACAAGTAAAATTAGCAAAGATACAATGAAACAAAAAGTGTATGCAGTCAAAAAATGAAAACAAGTTACGAGTTTCCTCACGAACAGTGCTGCGATCTATCTCCAACAACAGGTCTCTCTTCTTACTCTTATTTGATAATTTCTTCCAAAATTCTCCACTTTCTTGCTGATCTGGAGATATATTTTAGGTTTCAACTTTTCTCTATGGTCTTTCTTTGTTCTTTACGAAAACCGTGGTGCTTGGATCAACTTACCTGCACCTCGATTAATTCCCCGGGTACCTGTTACCTCCCACCAGCACAAGTGTCGGGTAACTCTATCCACTAAGGCTTGGACATTTTTTTCTATGATCTTTCTTATGACCAGTCATGAAAAGCTAAAGACTAATTAGCTAAGATCTATTAAGACATTGTGATTAATCTAATGTTTCTAGTATGTGGCAGATTCCATATCGCTACAACAACGGGTTTTGTTATAATGTCCTGGGCAATCCTCACGTCATGATTTACCTTTTGAAATTGAGTTGGGCCTAGTCTGTTTTTGTACATGCTACCAAAGTCAAACTCATCCTTATTCTTGATTCACTTAATGTTGGGCCCACATATTATATTGTGGATGCTCCACATGTCTAGGTCTAAGCGTGCGACGGAAGGAGTGTTAGGTTAGAAAACAGGCATTGGCCCTAACTTAACCCAAAAGCCAACTCATGAGGTGACGATAGTCCAAGGCTATCTAAGGAGATAACCACCTATTCCATCAACCAATGTAGGACATCATGACACTTTCCCACCCTCTCGCATGACCAGGCCTAAACATCTAGAGTGTGTGGAGAAGAGGTGTTAGGTTAAGAAACTGGACATTGGCCCTAACGCCAACCCCAAAAGCTAGTTCATCAAGTGAAAATTGTCTAAGACTATTTAAGGAGACAACCACCTAACCCATCAACCAATGTAGGATATCCTAACACCTCCTCTCAGCCTAGACATCAAGAGCATGGAAAATATAGCATGGAGCCCTAACATTGAGCAAACAAAGAATATGAATAGGTTTTACTCCAATACTATGTAAAGAAAATGAACCTTGATCTAACTAATCCAAAGCTGGCTAAGACCATATAAGGAGACAGCAGTTGGCACCTTCTGTGATTCTAACGACCCCATTCCACACACCCAAGATTGGACATCAGGAGTGTGGACTACATAACATGAGAACCCAACATCACATAAACCAAGAATATGGAAGGGTTTGACTCACTATGTTTTTAAAAAATAGACCTTGAGCCTAACTCAATCAAATAAGCTTGTTCTTTCTTTATAAGAGAGAAATCCCTGAGAACTAGTGGCACGTGGTTCAAAATTTGGTAGATAATGATCCCCCACTTTTACCCTTCTCCACTTGACTATCAAGTTTATATCTGTTGCAGAATTCGAACTTGTGATATATGCCTAACCCACTCATCACACGTTACAACCTTACCACTAGACCAAAGCCCTGGAGCCAATCCGGAAAGCTTGATTATGAGGTAAGAATTGTCCAATATCACCTAAGGAGACCACTCATACCGTCAATAAATCAACATGCCCTATTAGATTTAAACAGTGGGTTCTATCAAAAGTTAAAGAGACATCAAACAACTATGAGTTCAATCAATGGATGAAGCATACAAAACTCATAGTGGAGTTACCAGTTGGTATAAAACACCTCATGAAGTAATATTATATCCTATTTTGTCGATCTTTTGTTTCTATTGTTAGTGTCATTAGGTTATATGTTTAATAAAAAATATTTTCAAAAAAAAAACAAAGAACAAAAATAGAAAGAGTTGTTGGACCTTAGAGTCCTCACCTGTATATTCAAATAGTGCCATACGGGATCTGATTCGGGTTCCAACTCCAACAAGAGTCTCACATTATTTTCAAGCTGCATAAAGCATTATAAATCAAATATGAGTAGCAAGTATTTATAGGAAAATATTTTAATTTTTTCTTGAACATTACAATCTAAAGTGTCTGTTAGATGGTTGCACACAAATGCACAGGGCATAATTCAAGTGCAATCAAGTAAAAAAAAATTGCAAGGAAGACATTGATCGGAACTGTTTGGTTTACCCTCAGTAATCTGATAATTAAGAACTGACAGGCATTGATATAAGCACTTCACCCTTTTTGAGCTGGAGTATCACATTTTATCTTCATATATATAGTGAGATATCCAACCATTTGTCTGGAAGTTCATTTATCACACTGCAAAAAGCAGTTTCATCGACACTGCAGACTGCCATCAATTTATCAGGCTACTTGTCTTCTCATATAAGACATCTGATAGATGATATAGGCAATTTGTAATAGACAACATACACTCAAGCTCTTTATATGGGACATATGAACCCCTCAACAAATTGTAATTTGAGGCTGTTTAACTCTAACTTTGCTGACTCCAAACAATGTTCTTACCACTGTTGTTATTTGCATTTGGTTTTCTTTTAATTTGTACTTCCTTGTTACTTTTTTCTGCTCTTTATTTTTTACTGTGTTCAGATTTTCGCATCTCACAATGAAAAACAGAAAATATATACCCAGCAAAATGCCAAGGCAGTGTTTCATATTCTTCAGTTGAAAGAATATCTCGAGGATTTGTATGACAGAGTAATCCTGGAGTCCATCTTCCTAAATAATACGAACTCTTTTTTTATCAAGCTGGGAAAAACGACAAGGATAGTTTATGCCATGAGCCTTTTACATACTTCTCAAAGGGGGTGAGCACCAGGAGAACGTTGAGACGCCATCGAATTGGAGAACTCTTCAAGCAGTTAAGTTCCTTTATTTATTCATATTTACATCCTCTGCTTCGTAAATTAATGCTGGATTTTTAATTTCTATAGAAGTGTATGAAAATATGTTAGAGATAAAAAGGAACAAAAGGTCTTTTTTAAAAATAAAAAAAAGTTAAAAAGTGAACAAATGGTTTCCAGCACATGTCGTCAATCTACTATAAAAAGAACAAGCCATAAATCTTTTGAGTCTACTATACACAGTTCGAAGTTCGAACATCTCACTGGATACAACAGTAACTGAAAGATCACCCCACCCCCCAAATGACTTATCCTGCCCTGCCCTGCCCTGCCCTGTTACCATCCCTACACCGATTCCAAGAAGTTTTCTGAGGCCAGAGAGAGTTTAGGGAAAGCTATTTACAGCTAAGGAAGCTCACTCAGTAAATTAACCAGTATACAATTATAAGACACCAACAATTTTATAAAAGAACCCCAATCAAGTCCCGCGACAGTACACAATTACCCTAAATCATTGTGAACATAAGACACTATATAACAGGAAAATGTTTGAGGCATTTCGCTCCTATCACAACTTACTATTAACAAGAAAAAACAAGTATTAACTAGGCTAGACCAGTGCTGTCAAAGGCATGCTAAAAACACGCTTAAGCTCTGAAGCGAGGCTCAAAACATGTTGAACACTTTGCCCTGCTTAATGTGCACTTCAGTGTCTGTTGTCAAGGCTCCAAGGTGAAGTGTTTCCTGAAGAGGCAACACTAAAGAAATGATATTTCGCTTAATCGTAAGAAAAACTCAATTTCTTTTTTTTTTGAGAATTAAAAAAAAAAACTCAATTTCTTTGTCCATATATTTGTTTTCATGCATATAATTATTAACCTTGGACTAAACACGTATTTTGTGTTTTTTCTCCAGGTGCCCCGTTTTCCATTAAACCCACATTTTATTTGCGCTTATCACTCCAACAAACCTTTTAGACCTTTTTGCGCTTTTTGCTTTTGATAACACTAGGCTAGACACAACTGGAGAGTGATACAATGCATCCTTGCAGATGACAAATAGGTTTCTTGCATTAGAGTCTAATGGTGTATACCTCTCGTAGGTTATCCCTTTTAGTAATATGTGATCTCCATTTATCCCAAAATAGATAGATCAAATGGGTATGAGATAAGTAGTCAAATAGAATGGCTTCAATAGCTGACTGGTTACTAAAACAAAAGATGTCTGATAGAAAGGGGAGGATTAGCAAAGTTAGTTGGAAGGTCCAAGGACAATTTCCAAATCTACATATTGAAAGTTCAGGATTTTATTTTTTTTAATTATAACTGTGCAGTTCAGGCCAGCTTGAGCGCACTTCGTCTAATTCCAAAGGATACTTGTCACCTCCCACCAACAACAAGTATCAGGTAACTCTATCCACAAAGGCTGGAACAGATGGGAAGCAATCGCCTAGTGTTATGAGACCTCATGGTTCTCACCCACTTCATTAGCCACTAGGCCACACCCTTGGGTGCAAGAAAGCTCAGGATATTATTTCATATTTTCAAGTATAGCAGGAGAAGAGTTTTGAGATCTTTAGCCTTTCAACAATTCAAGTGTATACAGTATTAGAGAGCATTCCTTGTGGACTTCTAGAGAACCAAACAGTCTACCATAATGTCCTAATCATGCACCGATCATGATTTTTAACTTTTTAATCATGTTGCTCAGACTCTTCAAAAATGCCAACGGGTGCATGTTGGATTCTTAAAAAGTGGTGTATTTTTGAAGAATCCGACATGGCATCAAAAGTGAATAGTCCACACAACTTAGCTTTTTAATGTTGGTAACTGTAACTTACATTTGTTAGGTCAATCTGAGGATCTTCCAGAGACTTGTAAAGCTTGCCTTTAAATTCTTGCATAACTCTTTCAACCTCCTCAAGTACACGCTTCAAAATTCCAACCTGAAGGAAGGACATTCAATCAAGAGTGAGTACCACAGGTAAGGCAAAAACTATGAAGAAATGCGAACAAGTACTCAATTCAGGTCAGACACGACCAAAAAGGATTAAGCATCAGTCAATTATTCCCCCAACATGCCAAGGAGCATATAAGTTATAACAATGTCAAATTGCGCCTGACAATAATTAAATCAAAACTAGGCCATGAAAAGTGTTAATCAGCTTGACTAATCAGAATACCTTCAGATGCAGAGGATGTCTAAAGCACCTAAAATACTTTTCTTAATAATTAAATACAATGTGTCATTAACAAAGCATCAAGGACGCGATCGCATCTGTTCATTAAACAAATTGTTAGGGAAAAAGCAAAATCATCTATTGCTTAAATAGGAGAAGCTTCTGCAAAGCATCCCTAGACTACAATATATTATGATAGGATCCAAGCATAATCAAACTGGTAGCACAAAGTATAACGACTATAAAACCAATTAACAAGTCAAGGAAAAGGCTAACCACAGAGGGGCATGTGTACAAATGAACACATCAAAACTCTATATACCATTGTCATGTGGAGGATAATGCATTCAACACAAAGCACATGTTAATTTACAGCATTAACTAGGTCATCCATACATGAGAAGGAAGAACGATTGACTTTGCTTTCCTGTACTCCCTGACAGCCAGGTCATATTCACCAGTACTAATGCTATGACGAATTGTGCTGGGCAAGTTAAATAGTGTTCGGAACCTTTGCAGCATTCCTTGAACAGATCTTATTTTCTCAGCTTGAGCCTGCACAATAATGATTACACTCACAGAAGGTTAAAAAAAAAAGGCAACAGAAGTAAAAAAACCACTCACAGATCAAAAAATTTACTAGAAGTATCCATAAAGAAATAAAGAACACGCTACCTACTTGTCTTTCAAATAGTGGCCCAAAAGCACGATTAGCAATTGAACTGACTCCTTCGATACAATTAAATAAGTGAGAAGTTCCAGAACCTTCAGGGTCTTCCTCAATCCGCCTTAACTTCGATTCAATATCTACAACAAAAACATTGATGACAAACTAAAAGTTCCTATCATAAATGAAAGTAACACCAAAATCCTACAGGACGCGTAGCTCACCATCAATTGTTGTTTTGCAGGACACAAAGCAGTCAAAATTTTCTTTAACCAACTGTTTTTTCTGCAGGGTACGTCCTTTAAGATCAGTCTTCACAGCAAGAGCACCTGATTCTAACTCAGACGCGCTGGTCTCTTGGTGAATTCGACAGAGAAACAACTTCGGGTCGAATTTCTCAGAGAAGTAATTCAACCTCTCTGCAAGATTAGATATGAACTTGTTAGAAAACAAGTGCAGAAGAATAGAAAAGGGATACATGACATAGACTGAACATTCCATTAAACATAATCGATGAGTGTAGAGAGAAAAAGTATGCCCCTAGGGCTTTGATCTAGTGGTAAGAGGGTAAGCGCACAGCGCACAATGTGTGGGTTAGACGTACGTCACAGGTTTGAACTCCACCACAGACAAAAGCCTAGTATTTAAGGGCAAGGGTAAAGGGATGTGCCAATTATCCACTGGGTTTTGAACCGTGCGCCACCTGGCTCTCGGGGATTCCTTGGTTATCTTTTGAATAGATTGAGTTTTAACGCTTTTCGAAATAGTGGTTAATTAGACAGCCTATCAGGTGTCTGTTGCAGGGATTTCTCGGTGATAAAAAAAAGCTTAGAGAGATTGCGGGAAACTCCTTGCCGAGGGCCTGTGCACCCCCCGGGGACTTAGTCGGGGCTCAAAGAGACTCGGACACCCGGAGCAAATCAAAAACAAAAAAAAAAAAGCTTAGAGAGATTGCGGGAAACTCCTTGCCGAGGGCCTGTGCACCCCCCGGGGACTTAGTCGGGGCTCAAAGAGACTCGGGCACCCGGTGCAAATCAAAAAAAAAAAAAAGCTTAGAGAGATTGCGGGAAACTCCTTGCCGAGGGCCTGTGCACCCCCCGGGGACTTAGTCGGGGCTCAAAGAGACTCGGACACCCGGAGCAAATCAAAAAAAAAAAAAGACTTAGAGAGATTGCGGGAAACTCCTTGCCGAGGGCCTGTGCACCCCCCGGGGACTTAGTCGGGGCTCAAAGAGACTCGGACACCCGGTGCAAATCAAAAAAAAAAAAAAAAAAAGCTTAGAGAGAAAAATATACATAACACATTCTTCTACCACATGTTTCGTTTATAAAGGTCAATAACTTGCGTGGGATATGGGGATGAAATATCCATTCTCTTTACATGTCATTCCCTTATCTAATCATCAAAGCTTACAAGTATCCATATTACTCAATTTAAGTTGAGTTCTCATAGTATTCTGCTAAGTTGCTCGGACTCAGGTGCGGGAGTCCGATACGGGTGCGGATCTAGAGGTTGGATCCTTCATGATCTAATTTTTAAGATCCAAGGATATGGATCCATGTATGGATATGGGTGCGGGGATTCGCCTAAAAATAATAAAAATATCTAAAATAGAGTTATAAAACCTAAATTATGAGATATTATGTAGAGAACTTGAGGAGAATCCTGGAAGGAGATTAAAGGAAACAGAGTGACATAGAAATATATATATAAAAGGTATTCTATTTTCTTCAATTTCACCTTAACTTTCGTATTTTTTATAGAAATCATTAAAACTGTCTCGATTTTCCCTATTGATTTTGGTCAAAGTACCCAAAATAGGTTGACCAAATCAGACATGGATCCCCCACACACACACCCATGTCGTGTCAACAGGGGTGCGGCACCAAAAGTGAAAAGTCCGAGCAACTTAGGTATTTTGTATGACCATAAGTGTCCTTACTTGAAATTCTTAGGAATCGCTTATGTACGCTTGCTACAAATAAATCAAATGCCCATAGTATAGTCACATTTGTATATGTGAGAGCATTGTCCATATAGTCATAAGATAAACAGAGAACTAGCTCTTGAATAGCTAAGTATCATGTTAAGGAAACTAAGTGTTGTAGAGAGAATCTACTTAGATAGCTTAATGATCTTTTTGTGATTCACTCTATAGGCTTTTAAGGCAAATATATAACAAAAGTTACCCTCAATGATGGGAGGGTATTCGAAAGTTTTACTTGACACACCCGCACGACGTGATTCCGTGCACAGGGTTGAGACTAGACCATTATAGTGATCCTGAAAATTGTGGCATACCCGCCCTTATGGCATCATTTGCATTTGGAGTCAGCTGGAATGTCATATACTAGTTGCCCCCGACTCGAGTCAATATATGGCACATATGGCCTGCCGGCAGACCCTCATAGTGAGCCCACAAAGGGGCGACGTATCAGACCGCAATTACATTATATGCATAAAAACATAGAGATAAGCTTTTGGGAAACTCGTGTCTTACAGTTGACCTGGATCGTCTTTGATAGGCCTTCACGTTATCATTTGTATTAGAAACAGTTGAAGTACTTAACCTAGGCAAACTATAGGTGTTATATATAATGAAAGCTTATTTGGATGTTATGTGATAAACTTATCAAGTTGGTGCATGTGTTACAGCTCCATATCATATATCTACTCCTTGTATGCTTATAATTCTTTCGATTAGACATTCGGTTCATATGAGCTTCCATATTTGTCTACCTGTTATTCTGTCTACTTTACATACTAGTACATGTTGTAATTTTTTGCCTAGATAACTATAAAGCCTCCATATATCCAT
>NW_006239231.1:306511-347408 GCF_000226075.1 Solanum tuberosum
ATATATATAGAGCATGTGTTGGTTATTCCGCTCGCTTTAAGCTTATAACATCAGGCATATATATATAGCATGTGTTGGTTATTCCGCTCGCTTTAAGCTTATAACATCAGGCATGACATAGCTTATTTGTGGAGCATGTGTTCATACGGTTCTTGTCCGCCCTCTGTTTTGGGGCGTGACAAGTAGAGAGAAAAATATACACAACACATTCTTTTTTTTCCTCTTATCATTAGAGAATGATGCACTAATTTATGTATGCACTTTCCTGTGGGCATAACGAGGCCCCATCCTATATCTATTACTAAGGAGTCATTTGGTTTGAATTCAAGTTATGTTGGGATTAGTAATGATGAAATAAGTTATGATGGGATAAGTTATGATAAGATTATTTTTTATTGAGTGTTTGGTTTGATGTATTCAAAATAATAAATTTTAAAAACAATTTATTTGTTTACAAAAATGCCCTTCATGAATGTAAAAAGTGATGTATAAAAAGGGTTTAAAGAGATATTTTTGTCATTTACTTATTTTATCCCGAGATAAGTTATCCCAGGATTACTATACCACCCAAGGGGAGGGATAACTTATCCCGGTACTAATTATTAATCCCGGGATAAGTTATCTCGGACTTGCCAACCAAACAACAAATTAGATGGCACTATAATTTAATCTCAGGACTATTGGGTATTATCCTTCACACCAAACGACCCCTAAGAGTGAAAATTCATCACTTTAAACTGTAAAGTAAAAAATAAGTCACAACCTGAAAACTCTTTCTACAACGTCCTACAATTAGCCTTATTGTGATGGTAGGTTCCTCATTTACCATACAAATGTTATTCTCAAAAAATTAATGTCTTAGATACTTTACACTACAAAAGTTATCACGTGGGAATTAGGTATTGATAAATTTAACATTACATTATGGACCCTTTCTTTAGTAAATACCAAGATAGAGGTCAATTTTGAGCAATGTCCAAAACAAACTCACACATGAGTACGTCAAGCAACTCTTTGTTGCAGTCACCATTATCTCTTTAAGCTTATCTAATTGGTTTGATACCTCCTTAGAGCACATAATTATATTGCAGTGCAACAACATTGAAAGTAACTTCATGATAGCAATCCAAGCTTCACATGCTTTCTCACACTACAAAGCAGTGTATTTCCTAGTAGACAAGCACAAGTCATTTCCCTACGGCTCAATCACATAGGCAGTGAGACTTTGTCAAAAATCCGCTGGAAAACGGAGCCCCCTCCCCACTATGAATTTGAGTCCTGATTTACAGAATGCCACAAAAATGAATGGAAGTGGAGATAAAGTAAACCACTACAGACCTAAAGGATAATCACAACACAAGTTCATGACATATCACAAATAAGGTCCCCATTATCGAAACGACAAGCATCCACCAGACCAGATACAGGATCATAGAGATGCAATATCATTCAATCCACTAAGTCTTGTAATGGAGTTCAAACTTCATATTTACCACTACGTTTACACATACACTTGATAACAATGACTTTGAAGGGGATCACAAAAATTCTTTCTCCCTTTTTCCCAGATAAAGCTGGCCACAAATATGGTCCAAGGAAAATAATGAACAAAGAGGGACAAGACAGCATTATAGAATCAAAATAATTTGGTGGCAGAAGTATATACCTCGAACATTGGGGTCTAAATGATCTCTGTCGCCTATAGATGGGGAACTTGATATGTTCTCACTAATTAACCTTAATGTTCTGTTGTCAACTATCCTGTCAACAAGAAAACAGCATCCCAATTAGCACAATTATCAAGAGAAAGCAGTCTGCGAAGCCAGTTTTTTAACCAAGAGCAGAAGTACCCCAATTTTAGAGGATCGACGCATTCCATGCCACGAGGAAAAGACTGCAAACTATTAAGATCCTTTTTTGGGACTGCTGTCTTCTCCTGCTCAGGCTTTTGAGTGGTTGCAACCACTCTTGCCTCCCTCATCTCACGAACCCTGCGTCTTAGCTGCACGATATTCAATCTATGAATCTCTTTATCTATTCAAGCATGTTTAATAATCAATAATTGTGCAGAAACAGAAACAGAAACACCAATAACAAAATAACCAATAACACAATTACATATAGCTCCTTATGATTATGTTTCGGTGAGCTCCATATTGATATGACAAGACCAGAAGAACAAAGACTAATTCCCCTAAATGAACAATCCAAGCATAAGTGAATTCCAATAATTATTCAGAAGCAAAATGAGCAATCATAGAGTAAACATACATATAAAAAGAACATTACTATAGATAGTAAGCAACTATAGATATGGGCAAACAGGTTATCAATTGAAGCAAAAAAATTTATTGTATACTTAAAACAGAGTTAAGTTAGGCGCAGGCATTGATTCAGTGCAAGCACTAATTCAGCAAAGTGTGCACCTTTTTCCTTATAGGCTCTACTTTAAAAGAGAAGAACTAAAAATGAACAGTTCCTCAAAAATTATCAGTACTGGAAAGGCCCTGGCATTACGGGGAATCTAGGAGGACTTGCTCAAACAAATATCAACCATCAGTAACAATGAGTCCACAGAGCAGTAGTAGCATCAGTCAACATAGACATACCTCAGATTCATCAACACGTTTCCAGGAATCAGGTTCACCTCCATCCCACAATCCATCATCCTCCTGCCCAGCTCTTCCTCCGCCACTAACCACCCGATTCCTCGACTCAAACCCGCGATCCTTGGACGAATCCTCATCACCAGATGATATACTCAGCATCTCGATTTCCGAGTCATCATCATCCTCCACAGATTTCCTCTGGTGACTATTACTCTTATTATTAGTCTTCTGCATCGCGGCGGCGGCAACACTAGGGTTCTTCCTCTCCGACGTAGCACCACCGCCCGCTCTCAAATTCGGCTGCGACGGCGGTTGAACGAAGTTACGAACTGGTTTTGAAGGTTGCTTAGATGGTTTATGGTAATTGATATTGCGTTGTGCTTGCTCCTGTAATGCGATCTGTAAGAGCTCGTCTTCGTCGTCAGTGTCGGTTGACATTATTTATAGTATTTGAAGATTATTAAAGTATACTATTCTCGTGAAAAAATTAAATGGAAAATTATAGATGAGTGTTGTTGAATTTTTGTGATCTGTGGGTTGAGAATTGTGATGATTAGTTTAATTTTTTCTGTTGGGGGTTGGTGTGTGTTAATAGAAAGGTGAAATGTACAGGGGAAGTGGGGAAGAAGGAGGGTATAAGGAGAGAATCGGGTGTGTTGGTAATATGAGTTGGAATTTTACAACTTTTTTCCTTTGATTGCCGCATCGTATTTTCGGTGGAGCGGCACATTCATCTACGGGTGAAATTGCTAATCTTCTAGGGAGTGATCATATTCAACGGCTCGCAATTTTGAAATAATCGAATTTCAATAATATTATTGGAAAAAAAACACTTATAATTTTACATCATCATAGGTGATATTGTAAATCAATATTTTGTGTCTTTGATATTAGGATGTAGGGAAGTTCAAATTAATAAGATTATGACTAAATATTAAGTATTAGAGTAAATAATAGACTTAACTATTTTATAAATTTCAGGCACATGTTCGACGTAATATTTTTATCTTGCTCTTTGTTCAAGAGTTTATACTTTATAGAAATACGTTTGTCAGTTATGAATGTTTACATATTATAATATTAATATTCAGGAGCTGATCCACGTTGAGCGAAGGGGTGTTGTGTCAAAAAATTTATTATGTATATCAACACTATATTTATAATTATGTATAATAAAATGATTCTTTCTGACAGTAGAATTATAAAGACGCGTTGGTTTACAGTTTGGTTTTAGTATTTTGGATCGCGGGTTTAATCCTCAAGCAAAGCTTTTTTTTTGCAAAATATATACTCATACTAAAATAATATGGTTAAATAGTCTTGAACCCAGACCTCCTTTAGCTTAAAACTAATGTAAATCAATGAGTCAATGACATAATTTATTTATAAATACAATAGTTAAATTTTGACTGTTAATATTTCTTCATTCTTTGATGCACTTTATTTGATTCAAGTCACAGATTATCATTCTTTTATGCCTATCCATATTTTTCCACTTGTTTTTGTTGTTTCTATTTTTCACTAGCATCATAAAATAAAACACAATTCAATTTTTTATTTTTATTTAATTTAAAAAAATAAAAAATACTTAAAAAATCTATAGCCAAAAACACCTTAGTTTTTTTTCTTTTTAATAAATAAAGAGAATCCCTACGCCTTACATATTTTAGTGCAACATGTATGATTGAACAATATTATTGGCATTCCTGTTCAAGTGCACATACTATTTTTTTTTCTACATTTATGCTTCAGAAAAAAGGAAAAAAAAGACATTTTCGTGTAATAAGCTTATATGGTCATCCAACGATGTCTAATAAGCATTCATGATTATTTTAGCTAAAAAAATATAATTTTCGACACCTATTTAATGATCGTGACAATTCTAAAATTTTAAGAAAAATAATTTAAAAAATTAAAATCAATAGACCTAACCCACCCTAAATTCGACTCATAATTTATCCGACTCACTTAAAATCGAGCTATGTGCTTGTAGCCAAGGGTGGGTATGGGCCCACTTTGATATTATTTTTATTTTTCTTTAATTTATTTGTCTTACTTTTCATTTTAATATGTATATTTAGATATTAAGTATTAAGTATTATAAATTATAATAATTAACAGCTTAATATATTCAGTTATAGATTTAAAAAATACGTATAAAGTATTATAAATCATAACAATTAACAACTTAAAATATTTTTTAAATATATGAAAAAAATTGATTGACTCTTGTAATTCTATCGGAGTAACAAATTTCATTTAAAAATTACGAAAAAATACTATAAATCATAATAATTAAAAATTATATTGGCAATCTTTCCGTTCCATTATCAAGAATGTTCACAAGAAGTAAGCCAGTGATATCATAAATAGATGTTACTTGTTAGTCAACAACTTATGAAAGAAAACAATGCTATGAGAACCAGAAATCATCTAGCATAAAAAATTAGCTTGATTCTAAATGGATGACATTACAAAAGAAATTTGATTTAAAATGAACAATAATAAGCCAGAACTTCTCTATTCAACATTTTATTGTTGATGAGAAATTGATACTTCAAGAAAAAAAGTTAGAACAAGCCAGTAATGTGAACGTATTATCGCGTCACAGCAGCTATTGTGCAACATAAACAGTAACAACTTGCTGTAATTTGAGAAATTTGATATCTGCACCAGCAAGAGTAGTGAAGTGATTACATGGTATAGATACATCTATCAGTTTTGCTCTTCAGCAGCGTAGAGCTTTTTGATCTCCTCAACGTCATCATAACTACCAAGAAATATAGGAGAGCGTTCGTGTATCTTCTCTGGAACTAAGTCAAGTGCCTGCATAATAACATTACTGCGAGTGTCACGTTCTAATAATAGAACAAAACGCTACCTTCTTGTATTATTATACTGTGACTAACAGACAGAATTCTCAGAAATTGTACCCGTTGCTTCCCAGTAAATGCTTGGCCTCCTGCTTGTTCCATCAGAAATGACATGGGAAATACTTCATAGAGAACCCTGTTTCATATATTTCATTAGCAAAGGTTTCTGTGAGTTATTGCAAAGGAAATTCTTCAGTGACTCCAAAAATGTGCATAACGTACCTCAGTTTCCCGTTGGGGCTTTTCTTATCTCCGGGGTACAAGAAGATGCCTCCATAGAGTAATGTACGATGAACATCAGCAACCATACTGCAAATTAGAGTCCAGATTCAACTAAGTTGATTAACAATATGTCCATGAAAACAAAAGCTATTCCATACAAAGTTAACAATTCCAAAGACATAGGGAAATCACAAGAAAAGAACAAACAAACTAAAATTGAAGCAACATCAGTCCCAATCCGCTTTACAAGAATCCACTGAACTCTTTGCATGAACGGTCAAATAGAAGGATTCGTTTAATAAGAAATCCAACAAAAAATCTCCATTTAACCCCGTCTGCAGATGTAATGTGAACCTTTTAACATTTGAATATTTCAACCATAGTTGGCTTATAAGAGTTCTAAGATCGTCAAGTAATGATTCCTAAAATTGTAGCTATCAGTTGGAAATAACCAGAGATAAATACATATTAAGTTAAAAAGTATAGATAATGGAAGCCTGACTTTATCTCTTTGAAGAAGGACGAACAGGGAGCTTGATATTTTGTATTGTCCCATGCCCAAAAACGTAATAAACGTAGATCCAAACTCAACAGAGCTCATCTTCAACCATTTTTTACATATATAGAGAGTTTCAACTTTACAGCACATCTCAAATTTTTTCATGATGCTGACATTACTGCCTAGTATGTCAAGCAACAGAAATTCCGTCATGATTAGATGGTTCAGATTGCAGGTTGGTGAATTGGATCATACAAGACATGGTAACAACACAAACCGTGCAATCTAAGCATCTATGAAGTTTTTAATTACCTTCCAATATATCTCAAAGATTTTGGTGAAGAACCATCAGCGGGATACTTGCAGCTCTGCACATATCTGAAATTAAAAGAATAATAGGATATCATGAACATGGGAAACAAACTTATTAGCTATTGCTTTCCAATAAGCGTACTTGGATGTTGGACCGTCCCAGTTCTTGGCATTTCCTTCATTCACTGAATAAATCTTCCCTTTCTTAGGAATCTGCACGTAAAAGCAAAACGAAAACCATGTTAACCAGAAATCATAAAAGGAAATAGGGCACTAGATATGCTAAGCCAATCTTATGTTAGGCAGTATGTGTTACTAATTAACAGAACCGAAAGTTGATTATGTGTGGTCCAAACACCATTCGAGTCTACAACCCGAGAGAAGCTAGTAGACCATATAAAACACACTTAAGATTAATAAAAGATTATCTTGATAGCATTTTCTAAAAATTGATTAGAACATTTTCCATCAAGATTATCAACTTTAAGTTCTACGACAATCTTGAGTAATGAAGTAATGATCAAGATTATTAGTCAACAACAAGTTCTATGTTCTAAGGCGATACAAGGAGCTAAGGAACGGCGTTACCTTGATGTCAGGATGAGTTAGGATGAACTCGCCAAGGGAGGGATCAAGGGTAAAACCATTAACTCCAGATCCAGTGCTCAAAACTAGCTGCAAACAACGGAGATCGGAAAATCTTATTACTTGTATTTCCAATTCATCATTGTCTTTAAAGAATTAAAATACTTCAGAGTATATTAAACTTAAATGTGAGCTACATACCGTACAAGAACTTCCATACATGCAGTAACCAGCAGCTAACATGTTCATCCCAGGTTGCAAGACATCATCTAGTGTTGGTTCATGGCCGTCTTTGATCATGTAAATTCCAAAGATCTATATAATGAGACATATTATTCATTGTGACATGAAAAAGGATATAGTGGTGGATAGCCAAGTAACAGCAACATAAATATTTAGAATCATACCGTTCCAATAGAAACACCACAATCAATGTTCGATGATCCATCCAGAGGATCAAAAACTACACAGTATCTGTCATTAAAATTGCATCAATGGATTAGTAATTAGTTCTTAAAACATAATGATAAATGTCAAACTAGAGAGATCGAACAATGGCACTCACTTTCCACGGTTAGCTGGCTCCACAAATGTGGCTTCTTCATCTTCTTCAGAGACAAGAATGCACTACATAATTTGACATCTTTTAGATTAAAATCACCATTTATTTTCACAATGTGTACTGATAAAATGAGTGTCTCGAGTCTTACTGTTCGGCCACTGCTAACCAAAGCCTTGATAAACACTTCATTTGAGAGTACATCAAGTTTCTTTTGATCTTCTCCCTACAATTAGAAATCAAAACCAGAGTAATTCCAAAGTTGAAACGGATTGGAAGCTTTAATATTATAAGAGTAGCATCTTCATGAACTTGCCTGCACATTAGTCTCACCAGCAAGTCCTAGAAGTTTGGCTAAACCTGCCTGGAAAGATGTATCGACTTTGTAAATATATCAATACAGGAGTAAACGGAAAAACACAACAAGGTATAATACATGTTACACAAAAACAGATTCATTCTACAGAAGTTTCCTCTGCCTTGTACATTTTTGTAATAATGAAAAATTAGTTAGAAACAACTACTGTGCTCTATCCATCAGTACCTGCAGTTAACTTATTTTCTTGCACTACAACTTCATTAATCTGCATCGCTGAAAATAATACAGCAGATAGAAGTGAGGAGGAAAAATTGATATTCCTCCACTAAATTTTGGATGCTATAAGGCAAATAAATCTGATGCATATTTCTAAAAAAAAACTTGAATAAGCTATGCTATAGAACATGATTTTTTCACGCCTCAAATCACTATTTTTACATAGGTTTTCCCCACAGCGAATTAGTGGGAAATATGGAACCACAAGCACTTAGCTGTGATCATTGAATAAGCTATGCTATAGAACATGATTTTTCCACTCATTTTTTACTGAACTAGCTTACTGAGAAGAAATGATCTAGTATAAATTTGAATCTAAGATATATTATTCATAACGTGGTTGGGTTACTAGTAGACGCCACCTTTGTACAATCAATTGGATAGAGAAACATGCAAAATTAAAGCGCCAACCTCTTCAATAACCACACATAGATTAAATGAAAACAAACAATCAAAACAGAGAAGTTGATATCCAAAAAAAAAAAAAAAGGAAAAACCTTGTTAACAGCAGTGCATACGAACTTGCAGCCAAGAACAATGTGACTGAGCAAAATACTGAAGTCTCCACGGGATTCAGGGTGCTTCGTCTGCTCATTCAACACAAACCTTGTTATTGTCATCAAATCCGTCCGGTGTGCATCCGCCGCGTGATCCATCGTGCTTCGATTTTTATGGAAGAGATTGGGCACGCAGTACTACTAAAATGCTCACATATATACAGAAAAAAAAAGAAAAGAGGAATCTGATCTGACGTCAGAGGACGCCACGTGGAAAGAGGAGAGTGATGCATGGGATCAGTGGTTGGCACTAAGATAAAGCGTGATCCAATTCGTCATTCTGTTAACTGATTTGTTTTTCGTCTCTGCTTAATTTGTTTCTCTCTCTCACTGCCTGCCTAGCTCTTCATTATCCACGTCACATTTCAGTGAGTTATCCTTATAACTTACAGGATTGTTGAAAAAATAAATATCTACATAGATATTACTAGTATTCAATTTTGTTTCTTTTTATAAAATATATTGATATCTGAGTGGGTGTATATCAAATTCATCCAAACTCGTAACAATGGACGGCGAAAGCACATCAAGATAAATATCCTTTGATCGATGATATGTTTGGATGATTGTTACGTATTTTTTGATATACAGTGTAGGTACTAACCGGGCTATCTAATCTGATGGCAAAGGAAGTGTAGGATGACACGTGGAAAGAGGAGAATGATACATAGGATTAGTGGTTGGCACTAAGATAATGTGATTCTCGTCCTTATGCTAACTTCTGTTCTTTTCGAAACTCATTATTTGTTCTCTTTATTACATGTTTTGTTTCTATATCCCACTGGCTTGGCATGGGTCTTCTTTACCCACGTCACATATTTCGTGGACTTCATAACTTTTGAAAATATAATGAATTGGATAGGAGTAATAAATAAATTGTTTCCGATAGACCATCTAGGATAGAAAATGATTTTACAACATAATCTTTGGTTTCCTCCATTTTAATTAAGCTGAGGAACATGTTGATCTAAGAAAGCCTGAGCCAAATTACTGAAGCTTGTACTAACTCCACCTGCAGCTGCATAACTTTTGATTGCATCAATTACTTCTGGCTTTAAGATCTCTTCCTTGTTTGATGCATTGCATAGATAATACAATGCTCCTAGAGCATAATTCACCTGCCCAGTTTGAAGTTCATTTGTGTCAATACATTGAGCCAGTGGCAGAGCAATGTTTTTCACCGGGGTGGGGGTGGTTCAGAAACGAATATGTAAAAACACATAATGAAGCCCAACGGAATTCAACATCTACTAATATAAATTAGATTTTAGCTCCCTAGATCCCGCCCCCCCTGTGTGATCTATATGCATATGCAAACAGATATCATTTTTTATTGTTCGGATAAATATGAGGAGAGCGACATTCATATTCTGTAATTGCTTACCTTGAGAAGTAAAATTGACCACCAAAGTGTAAGCCAGTTTGAGACTGACGAACACAATTAGTAAATTTTGAAAGTCTTCGTGTGCAAAACAGCTAATTCCAGAATGAGGAAGCAACATTTTATTCTGGATACAGCCTAAAGTAACAGAAGTTCGTATGATGCCAAACATTTAAAACAAAATGAAAAAAAGACCAAGTTCTATAGAGGTGACATGTCTGATGCCTGAAATATTCTTATCAAAGTTATCGACAAGATTGACGGATCAATGGTACTCAACAGTTGAGTTTCTCACTACGTATATGTGCAATTTTAACAAGTGAACAGCAAGCACTCAATAACCAAGAAGACCACAAAATGTTTGTTTATGTCCTTACCGTGTTCCTAACAGGACTTGACAAACACTGGATGACGAGAGGGATACCATCATTTTGAGTGACAAGAGCAGCATTAGCTGGATCTGCAAGCACAAACGCTTATTGAGTTAACTTTTTGGAGAAGATCACAGGAAGTTTACTGTGATTCGAAGCAGAACCAACAAAAACAAGTTCCAAATCATGGAATCAACATAAATTCCAAAAGCTTTGATCTTTACCAGCACAAGCATTGCAGATTCCTCCAATCCCAAATTCCACAAGCTTCTCACTAGGCTCAGTTAAACAGTCGAGAAAAAGTTCAATAACATTAAGCTGTTTAATATTACAAGACATGTTGAGGCAACCAGGAGAGAAATATGATTGAATAACAAATTTAAACTACTCATCAGAAGATTCTTGACCTGGCGCAAAAAGGTAAAGTTGAAAGGATCATATGCAAAGTTTGCCAAATTAGCAACAATCTTCTCTTTTGTCTCTGTAATAACAAGAATGTATCAAACCATATAGATGCCAAAAAAAGAAGTGAATAAAGCAGGTTGTAGTTAATCAATTGGCTACCATATATGCTATAATCTTGACAAGCGTGAAATTAACTTTCCATTTAACAGCAACAAAAATATCAGACTAACAGACTCTATTAGTTAGCATTACTGATTGCTCTGTTGGTCCAATCATTGATCGCGAAACTTTCTACAAAAAATTGGGTAGGCCGCTAGTATAGTTTCTGAGGTAGTAAAATTTTATGTTTCAGAAGGATCTTTCTTGGTATTAAAGTCTTAAATCTGTGACGAAGTAGCCCATTCTTCATCTATGCAAAGAGAATTACTGCTTCTTCAACCGAGATGTTGGCGCAAGAAAGCAAACTCTCATTGTATATCAATATTCTTCTCTGGCTGCTATTGACATGAAAACATTGTCTCACTGAGCAGTGTTTTCTCATGGAGGTAAGGCAGTGGATAATGGTAGGACAGACATCTTAGTAATTACACAGTTATTCCTATAAATTTTTAGGGGATAAATGTAAGTCATATTGCCATAGTGAACAGATATCTGTTGGTCAGAGTAACAGTTGCTTTGTTACTAGACATCTTACTTGAAAACTCAAAACCCACAATAAATCACAGTAACTTACAAATATGAACACAGCTTCGCAGTGACTCGACAGTATTAATGCTACCTTGTTCTTATGTTAATATAAACATTATTGTAAGCTAGAAAACACCTATGGACTCCCTGATGAAAATATTGCACTTGACTAAACAAGAAGGTCCATATGATATTCTGATAGTACATTTCGTCTCATTTCAGCAATTCAAGTTCGGTAGATACAGCGCAAATCAGTTGAGTAAATCTCTAAGCATACCTTCGGCAGAAGCATTCTGAAACTGAGTTACCAATTCCTGAAACAAGAATCAAAGAACTGATTGGGCAAACAAGCAAACAAGATCTATGCTAATAAAGGAATTGTTATGCACAACTTTTACTTAGTATCAACATAAAGTTTTGCAATTCCAGTGTTCTTCCTCTCATAGCATCAGGCAATCAATATAGTGAGTTGCAGGATTAACCTGAAGGTACTTCACCCTTGGAGTCCCATATTTTCCGGTGCGCTCTTCTTGCCTTTGGCTATTTGTAAACATGTAAACTGCAATAAGGGAAGAGGAACATATTAAAATTAAACATTTTTAACATTTAACAACCATACACAGACTAAGATTACAGAAGCCATATAACTATGCATCATGCAAATAGGATTTGGTACTACATATAAAGTCTAATTTACTGTTAGTTAGAGCAATGAAAACGAGCTAAGAGAAACTCCTGTAGGAAAAAGCAATTGTTAATCCATGTATTTATAAGATCATTCTTCTTTTCTTCTCAACCCTTGCCACAACCGAAATCCCTCTCACTGTTGCACCCTCAGCTCCTCTTAACCAGTCCCAAATGAATCTTCCTTTCTCATAGCCTCGAATCCTCCACTTTCTGTTCCTGTTTGCATATAAATTCAGATACAGAAACTATGATAAACTGGAGATTTCTCCGAGAACAAACTCTCACTCAACTATGGCTCAATCCCATACTAGTTATAGGTTGAGTATGAAATCTTCTATATCCATTCCTCTCTAGTCAGGTCTATTTCATTCAATTACTAAATAATTTTTCCCAAACCATAAATTAGGGATTCTCTCTATCCCAAATTTCCCCCGTACAAGTTAGCTAGTTTAACTACAAATTCACAAGTATTTATCTCTTGCTTCTGCAGTATTCAATTCTAACTGGTTACTACAAGTTAATGAAACTTTTCCCCTCAAGCGAAAGAGCCAATAACTTAAAGCCAAAAAGGAAGGAAAACTTTGATACTTTCAGCAAATTCAAGATCACCCCAATGTCTAATAATTAGATTCCTTTGATAGACACAATGGATTGAAATGAAAGGAAATAGAAACATAGTGTTTTTAACAAACTAAAGGTGCTAAGAGGATTTTAATCAACTAAATTAAACGTTTGAGGTTAAATTGAAAATTACAATACGAAGCAAAGTAAAGATACACTCCTATTCAACAAACAAGTGAAATCGAATTTCCAGTACCACAAAAGAAAGTGTGTTTAAACTTGAACAAAGAGCTGGGAGTGAGAACATGAATGATGAATAAAATCAAGGCTCATTTTTGCCTTCACTATGCTTTTCAACAATAGTTAACTACAACATAGTTTAGCACCTAAATTTTGAACAATTTTTTAAACAACTCGAACATTCTCACTAACAAACAAGAAAGAAGTACATAGTTCTAAGTTTAAAGGAATGAAAAATCAATGCAGGATGCCCATAATTCAATGTCCACGAAACATCTTACTCGGTAGTCACCGGTGGCGGAGTTACAGTTTCTCTTATGGACTCCGCAAAACCCAATAGCTTCGTCCTAGACTCAGTATTTGTGTTAAATGCCACATATTAAATGGCATATATTTCCATACTAGATAGGTAATAGCCTGTGTTGAGCACGGACCCAACGTTGATGACTTGGTTTTCTATCTGTTCTAAAGAGTTATTTTTATCGGTAAATACGGCATTTTATTAATCATAAAGAGGCACTTAGTGTTATTGGATACAAAGAGGATCCGAGTAGAAGTAGGAGGATCTAGAAAACTTATATTATATACATCTTTCGTGTTGGTTCAGACATCCATCAATCACAAACATTTGTATTCAAATTCTAGGACTAAATTTTTCAGCATTTTTTTTTAAATGAGTAACTTTGTATTATATCAATGATCAAAACAGTACTTGGGTACAACTGAAACCATATTTACAATAGATCTCTAGTAACTTCCCTCTCTAGCTATAAAGAATCTAGAACATCTATGATAGACACAATATCATTAGAGTAAATCTGATTACACCAAAAGCATAGCAGTAAGATGAAGTTCAACTTGATCTTCTGCACATCATTCTCTAAGCTCTCAAAACATGTGGAACTCCTCTCCTTCCAAGTTGTCCACCAAATGCAAGCTGAGACAATTCTCCCTCTACTCCTATCCTTAGCATGTGAACATGTTCCCTCCCCGCTGCTAAGAGCCTCTGTTATCTTGCCTGGCATCCCTTAAGGTTTAGGATGATTTTCCACAAATGAGTTGTGTATGGACAAAAACATTAGGTTTATTTCGTTCCAAATTACCAAAAAAATGCAGGCTGAAATTGTCTTCCATACATCTATGAGTTGTTCTTCAATTTCCAATGCAGGCTGAAATTGTCTTCCATACATCTATGAGGTGTTCTTCAATTTCTTGTCCATTGAATTTATGATAAACTTCTTTTAAAACTTCATGCATCACCAATAAAAATCTTAGTACATGGACTATAGCTAACACATGCCAGTCACCATGCATGTGTGAATTAAACTTAAAATGTACAACCAGCTTAGTTTTCCACCTACTTTTTAGTGTTAGGCCATTTCTAGCAAAGTGTAAAGGACATATGTTGCCGATTTGGGATTCTAATGGAAGATACAGTTGAGGTTATACACCAACTACACAGGTGATTCCTAAGTGAATGATGACTTCAGCTTCCTTTAAGACACATGTCGAAGCATTGCTTAAGTTTAGTAACTGCAATATACTCCAATAAACACTTTGTTCTTCCTCAAAATTGTCTCTAATTAATATATGGATAAGCCAATCATATATTGTAAGAAGAAATCATAAGAATATACCCGGACAAAGATCTCAGGCCAACATCTCCACACAACTATGACACTATCAACGGGAAAGAATCGATCCAAGTGACCTTACTTACAGTTAAATGGTGAAGAACATGCAAAATAAATCAAAATTAGAAAAGATAACCTAGAACAAACTCATACCAGCGATTTTAGGGCTCTGAATACAGTTAAGAACGACAATTAGGACTCTGAACACAGTGATTTTAGGGCTCTGAACAAATTCACACCAGCTATGAGTGTTGAGCGAAGGGATTTTTGTTCAAATACACACGTTGATCCAAGGTTTCAGCGATGAACAAGGTATTTTTTAGCGAACTTTTCAGCTCTATCGAGTAGTATTATTTTTGGGGAATGAGAAAACTACTCACATAATGGTAGTATATGTTTTTGGCGGGTTTAGCGAAATTAGGGGGAAATAAGGAAAGAAGATAGCTTCATTTAGAGCAAATATGTATTCCATCCATTTAAAAAAGAATTGCCTAATTTAACTTAGAACGGAGTTTAAGAAAAAATAAATAAATTAATCTTGTGGTTTTAGATTGAAGTTATGTCAAATGTACCAAAATATCCTGTAATCTTGTGGCCTTAAACATACCACGTGAAAAGTTGAAGTTAAAATATTGTCAAAAAAGGAAAAGAGTCATTCTTTTTTAAACAGAGAAAATACTATTTTTCGTTAATAAATGGTGTAGATATATATATGTTTCTCATGGAAAAGGGTCTAATATATTTTTTAACTTTGTCATTTAAAGTTATATACCTATCGTTATGAAAGTGACTTATATATATCTTTATCGTTATATAAATGGTTTCCATATACCCCATTCACATATACTCTTCATCTAAAGAGAGTGAAAAAAATTAATTTTAAATTTATATTTTTGATTTTTAATTTTTTTTAAAATCATGTAGGAATATATATGATCATTCTAGTCCTTGTCATGTGGGCAAGTCTTGATTTTGAACCGTCCATATATATAAGATTTTCTCACGTGTAATTGAAATGGAATAATAAGATGATGGAGGTCAAGTGAAACTTGTCAAGGCTTCAATCTGCAACTATTGTTATTACATCGATTTGAAGAAGTATAAAAGCGAAAAGAACACGAAATCTTATCTAATATGTCGGTCTTTAATCTTTCTTCAAATTTTCACTTGAGTCTTGATCTTCAAATACCACCTTGTTTTGCCGGTGAGTTCTTGATCTCAAATTCATGTTTTTGAGGAACGAGTAATTATTTTCTACCCCATTTTGGATTTGAAAATTCGTTATGAGTTATTAATGCAATTGTGAACAAATTATGTTATAAAAAAAATGACGAATATGTTGAAAAAGTTATTGAATTGAAATTAAAAATAATAATTAAATTATTATAAATATTACGCCTTGACAAATTACTGTCTTGAAATCGATTTCGACCAAATTTTGGATGCAAATCGTTAAAGATTGATTCCAAATAGGTGCACTAATGATTGAAAGTTTCAAGTATAACTTTTTTTTTTTAAAAAAAAAGCAAATAAAAAGAATGATATTTCTCTGTGTATATATTTTCTTATATTGCATGAATCTTTATATTATGTCATTTGTGACAATTCTCTTTACATGTTATTTGCCTAATTCCCGTTATAACAATGATGACTTTTGTATATATTTCTTTATAAAAATAAACAATATTTTCAAATATATTTCCTCATTTACTAATTAAGTATCTCTTTGATCATGAATATTTTTTTGAGCAACTTTCACATATAGCAAACATAAAAATCATATTTGTATGTTATAGCTATAGTTTGTATAATTGTGCTTCATAACAAATTTTATGTTTGCTATGGAGCTTTTGATTTGTATAATTCGCTACAAACATCTAGTTTTATGCAAATTGTTCTAGTTTTGTATAAATTCATTTATACATTGTAATTTGTATAATAAGATCTGTATTTGTATAATTATAAGTGTATAGGACGAAAATATATGTATTTGTATATACACTTTTCTCTCGCTTTATACAAACACAAACACATTTTATATCGAAATGTCTAAAATGACTAATTGTATACCGAAAATGGCTAATTGTATACCGAATCAGATGACAAAAAAATGGGATGTTTGCTATGAACTAGAAGCAGCCACCCTTGAAAGAGTGCGTAATAGCTCATAGTTTGCTATTTATACATTTTCCCCTATTTTTACTTGTTTTTAAAGTAAAAATATTATTATGAAAAATAAATATTTTTAAAAACCGTTTTGACATAAAATTGTTATAACTTTTTGAAATTTAATTTTTTTTCAAAATGTTATTTATAATTGTCACTCTCTAAATTGTACACAAAAAATTCAAAATAACTATAATTTGTACTTTTATTTTTAAAAATATACTATTTTCAACTTTTTCTTTCAAAATTCATAATTTTTATGTCTAGACATCCATCAAATTCATTGTTAGATATGATTATACATGTTGTTGAGATTTTATACTTGTATAATGTAAGCTAATATGAGAAAAATCACAAGTAAAACAACAAGATTCACGAAAGCTGGGCCAGATATCACGATTAAAAAAAAAAGCCTAGAGTGTGTTGATGATGCAGTTCTACTTATATGACAAACTCTTCATCAGACGTCGTCGTATAACCTTCCTTCTACCTGTCCTACTAGGAGACCAAATCTGTAGCCTCGTGTTAATGTAAATTATTATCTAGTATAATTAAATAAAATCCAGCTTTTATTAGCTTTCGATTCTCTCATTATATATGAATCAAATTGATTTAATCCACTCTTTGTACATATATTCATGTATTTATGTATGAACATTCCATACTGATCTTTTGGAATTCTCTGTATTGTACATCTGTAACTGAAAAAATCTCATTGGAGTTGAAAACCCTAAGTTAGAATTTCAAGAAAACCTTAGCTTTTGCTCAAAGATTCGATTTTTATTGTTGTTTTGTGGAATTCTTGAAATTCCTGGATCTGGGTCTGTGAAAGAATCTTCTGGGGTTCTTTTAATATACAAATGGCGGATCAAGAAGATGAAGAGTTGAAAATGGCGTTAAGGATGAGTATGCAGAAGGAGTCGCCAGAGCCTAAGAGGAGTAAACCGGGAGAGGAGGTATCTGGTGGCGGTGGTGGGGAGGAAGGGGAGTCGCCTGAGGTGAAAAACCGGAGACGTCAGAGGGAATTGATGGCTGCTGCTGCTGAAAAGCGAATGTTGGTGTTGCCCAAGAATGTGGTGGTGGAGAAGAGTGGTGGGTCTGGCAGTAGAGTGGTGGAATGTAAGGGTAAGAGTGTGAATTTGGTGACGGGTGAAGATAAAAATGTGAACTTGGTGAAGGGTGAGGAGAAAAATGTGAACTTGGTGAAGGGTAAGGAGAAAAATGTGAACTTGGGGGAAGAGCTGTCATTGGCAGAGGCTAATGAGTTGTTTTCAATGATCTTTGGTTGTGAAGTTACCAGAGATATCCTTGGTCAGTGGACTAATCAGGGCATAAGGTATGGTAATATTGATGCTTTCCCCCTTTAAAATTATGTTAGCGGAGTTAGGATGATGCGGTAGTGATAATTGAAATAATGAATTCAGCTTAGTTTTGATTTTTCTTTTTCTCCTTTTATGGTGTGATATAATCTCTTGAGGTGATTTGTTCTTTTGAAAATTGCGTTTGGTCTCTTGCTATTGGCAATTGGATTTTTACTTGTTCTTCTTGAGGACTTGTTTTTTTCCGTATATTTAGTGTTGTTTGAATATCCTTGGTTTCGTGTAGATAGTCTTACAAATAGCTGTTATGGGCTATGCAATGTTTTTATTTTCTTTTCAAAATCTTAAGCCTGTTAGGTGCTCAAGCACTTGTATAAAACATAAACAAAATAAGCATATCGTTGAAAATAAGAAAGAACACAAAAATTCGGAATTAATAGTAATGAGTAGTTCTAGTAAGATTTGTAATATGGATAATGTTACATTTGACAGAGATGTAACGTACACCAAGGAATTATCCGCTTTGGTCCCTTTCCAGTTTAACGATTTTGTCACTTTGGGATCTAACATAATAGAGGCCTCAACATTTGAATATGACAACTAATTTTCCCCTTCCACTCTGATATTGGTATATGCTCAAGTTTAATAGCGAGCTTCCTCTCGAGTTCATCACCAATGATGCGTGGGTTGTTACACTTAGCCGCTTAGGGACTCTGCGTCCTTGCTGAGATTTACTTGGGAAGGAACTGACTCTAATGCCACTTTGGTTTGGCTTCCTCTAAGCCACCTCAAGCCTTTTGAGTTTAACAATTTTGTCACCTTGGGATCTATCGCAAAAGAGGCCTCAACATTTGAATCTTGAATTCACCCTTACATGACCACTAATTTTTCCGTCCTACTAAGATGTTGGCATTTGCTTAAGGCAAGTTTAATAACGAACTCCCTCTCAAGTTCCTCACAATGGTGCATGGGTTGTTACACTTGTTCCTTTAGGGACTCAACGTAGTCGTTGGGATTTTTCCCATCCAACCAAGGAAGGTATTGTCTCTATGCCACCTGGAACGACCTAGGCTCAACTATCAAGGTATTGCCTACTTTGGCCTGATCCCTTTGAACCACATCAAGAATTTTGGGTTTTACGGTTTTGTCTCCTTGGGCTTTAACCCAAAAGATTATGCAATGTTTGAATTTTGAACTCACCCTTATATGGTCCCCAACTCTTTTGAGGTACTAGCTTTGATACCACTATGTGACATCTATCTCGAAGGGTGGACATTTGGGGGTGCACATGACAAAAGTACAATTTCATATGATTTGCGCGCTTTTGGCTTGATGATAGCGTAGCTAAGTGACAAATTTGTGGGGTCTATTGGGCCAAAGTGGACAATACGTGCTATGAGCTTAGACTGACAAATATGGTGTTAGGGTTAGACTGTTGCAGTACAATGGTGGGTTAAACCTCAACAATATGTTGGGGCTATAAGGTTGGTGTATTCACGCTCATGACGAAGCGCGGGTTGATGAGGGTGAGTCGAACAAATGGATTGACCAACTTCAACCTTAGCTCACATAAAAAAGGGAGAGAAAAGTGAAGTGCTATAACAAGATAAAACACAAATTCACATAACACACGTGCTTTTGTGCTCGATGATAGCCAAAGGGACAAATTTGTGAGGTCTGTTTGGGTTTGAGTTGTGACATATAAGGCACCAATTTAGGAATCCATTTCCTAGTACTAGATATGTACTTTTCATTATAAAAGTAAAAATAAATTTGTTCTAGTTTTGAAAACCACAAGATTTGCTCATTTTGTCTTTTTAAATTTTTACTTCCCAATTAAATTAAGATACACAACTTGCTTGTTTTGTTTAAAAGACCTCTGTGAAGTGGTCAACCGTCAACCACATCAAACAAAACTATAGCCAAAGGCTCAAGCCTCAAGGTTGGCTTGGGTTTCAGTTTTAGGCAAGAACTGTAATGGACCATGCACACCCCTTTTGATATTGGGTATTCAATGTTGTTGGAAGGGGAGCCTTGGCGTAACCAGTAAAGTTGCTGCCATGTGACCAAGAGATCACATATTCGAGTCGTGAAAACCGTCTTTTGGCAGAAATGCACGGTAAGGCTATGTACAATAGATCCTTGTGGTTCAGCCCTTCCCAAATTCCATGCATAGCGGGAGCTTAGTGCATCGGGATGCCCTTTTAATGTTGTTAGGAGATGGACCGATTCGTCCTCCAAATAGTGCCATTAGTGATGCTTATCCAAATCCCTTGCCCCTCAAAGCAGTGCCCTTTTGGTGTCCATGGCCACCATAGAAACTAATTAAGTGATGCTAAACTTCACTTCTCTTAGAACATGTTTGGCCAAGCTTCTTGGAGGCGGAAACACTTTTTTTTTTTTTTAGATTTGAGGTTTTGGCCTACAAAAAAAGTGATTGTAAGGAGTGGCAGAAATAATTTTTGCTATTGGGAAAGAAACCTATGTTGTTCAGACTCTCCAAAAATGTTGCCGTACTCGTGTTGAATTTTCCAAAAATACACTACTTTTGAAGTATCCGACACGCACTTGTCGATATTTTTGAAGAGTCTGAGCAACATAGGAAGAAACTATAAATTTTTGCTTTTCACCATAAGCAGAACCAAAAAATTATTTTTTTCGAGACAAATATTCTTACCATAAATTTATATTTACCAAACTATTTCTCTTAATTTATTGTATATATCTTTTAATTAAGTACAATTTTTTTTCTTTTGGTCTCCACAGTGTCTTTCATTTCATTTCAAAGGCTTTCTTAATAAATATTTAAAATAATTTCTGTGTAAACAATTCTAACAGTGTAAAATGCCATGATACTTGTCCTTTTTTAAAATTTGACACTCAAAAGCACTTTTTGAAAAGATTGGCCATACATAATCTACTTACCAATTACATTATCAAAAATTAAAATTAAAATCTATTCGTTTCAAAAAATAAATAAATTAAAATCTACTTGTCATTTACCGGAAAAAGCACTTCTCAAACAAAGTGACCGAACACAAACTGTTCTTTTCCAAAAGTTTTTCTCTGAAAAGCTGTTTTGGTGAAAGTGCTTCTCAAAAAGTAGGCAGTTTTTGGAGCTTGGTCAACAGGCTCTTAGAAGTGTTGATGTTGCGCTACCTAATACAGAGTCTGTCGTAGTATGTCCTTGTGTAGTGTGTATGTAGAGGATGCTGTCATTGCATCTTTCCAAATCTTGTACATATGCTGGGGAAATTCTTGTACTGCTTGGTAATTATATAATTTTGTTACTTGTATTGTTGGTTTCCTTGATCCATTCTCTGCTTATTTAGGTTGGACATTAATACATAGATTCATCTGAGCTGACTTGCTGATGCTTGAACAAAATACTTTGCAGGTTTAGTCCGGATCTAGATACATCTATGGGTTTAGTGCAGCATGAGGGTGGGCCCTGTGGGGTGCTAGCAGCAATACAGGTAAGACTTTGGTCCCCTCTTGTTTTTTTGGGAATAAATTTTAGTTTCATAGATGAAGATGAATTGGTTGTCATTCTCTGGCTTATTAGAGAACTTATTTTGCACGGGAAAGATAGTTTTGAACTTGGTTTGATTTTATGTTAATCTCACTGCTACTTCTAGTGGTCAAGAATGAATGTTGTCCCCGCTGGATAGTAGATTAAGTATTTGGTAGAAGTTAGAAATTGATATGATTTTACAGCCACATGTACGGACACAAATGCCAGTGTTAATTAGGAAAAGTTGCAGTGCAAGAGTGCATTAATTGACTTGAGCCTTGGGGTTTGCTCCCTTTCAAGGTCTCAAGTTCGAAACCCACTGGGTGCAAACAATTTCTGAGGGCCATCGGACTGGGTAAAACCTGAATTAACCGTGGTGCACTTGCGGGAAACTCCTTGCCGAGGGCCTGTGCACCCCCGGGATTAGTCGGGGCTCAAAGAGACTCGGACACCCGGTGCAAATCAAAAAAAAATTATTTGAGAGGTTTCTCTTCTTTACACATTTGTGAGTGTTTACTTGGAATTTATCTTACAAACAATTCTTTAAGAGGTAAGATTAAGTTTTGACTTGTTTTATTTTTTTTAATATAACTATGGTGTCCGGACTTAGCTTGAGCGCACCTCGACTAATTTCACAAGATACCTGCCACTTCCCATAGTAAGAGGGACCACATAACTCTATCCACCAAGGTTAGGACAGACGAGAAGAAACCACCTAGTGCTTTTTGTCTCTGTTGGGATTTGAATCTGATACCTTATAGTTCTCACCACTTCATTGACCATTAGGCCACACCCTTGGGTACCTTAACTTGATATCTTCGGTTTCTATTTAAGTTAAAGGAGGTAATTAATCTTATACTAATTATTGTCTCTTATCCGCTAAAATTAGGATTAAACCCTCAAATACCCAAATGTTTATCGTTACCGACTTTAAACACGTAAAGGAGTTTGGCAAACAAAGTAGCGACAATAAAACTCAAGACCAAAGACCACTATAGTAAATGCTTCATAAGTAATTGCAACTTTCTATCTGTCATGATCAGCATATCCACAGGGTATGCCATTCAAAATATAGTTAATTTCTTGTACATTCATGGACATATTCTGTCACTTCCAATAAATAATCAGGTGCCATTTTGTTCTGCTGGATGGCATATTATTTGGCTACTTATGCTTTAGTACTTTATTTGTGCGTTCTATGTGATTGCACACTGTACTTCCAGTGGTACTTGATTCTAAATTCATCATACTCCCCGTTTGAATTTAGCATCTTTTGGACTCAATTCAAGTTGCACATAGTGTTCCATCTCTTTTTGACAACGGTGCCATGATTCTGCAGGCTTTTGTTCTGAAGCACCTATTGTTTTTCTCGGATGATTTAAATATGGTTTCACCTAGCTTGTCTGGCAATGTGGGTTTGAGAAGATTGGCTAATAAAGAATCTGCTGGAGCTGATATTTTTTCGTCCCTAAGTGAAGAGAAAAAATCAAGGTGGATACTTTGTGAATCTTGTTCCTGTGTGGGCAGATTTTGTTGTTTTTAAAAGTGGATTACTGAATTATGCCTTATTGAGACCCTTTTTCATATTTAACTGCTACAAGGCTCATGCAGACATGCACTAGAGATATGTATGTGTGTGTGTAATATCTCTAGTGCATGTCTACATGAGCCTGATAGCAGTTAAATATGATAAAGGGTCTCAATAAGGCATATATATATATATATACATTCTATACACATTATTTTTATATGTAAGTACTTTCTTTTATGAGTAAAAAAAAAGTAATCCCTGGACCCCTCCCTAAAAATGAAAAATTCTAATGGAGAAACTTTAGCACTAGGACCAACTGCTGACTGCAGTTAGTTTTCCTTTTATGGTCATCGGATTGTCAGTTGTCTGATTGAATCATCTCTTCTTGAGTTAACTGGTGTACTTTTATCAATGCTGCTGGGAAAATTTTGATATTTTGGGACAAATCCTGAAAAATCTTTTCTTCTTTTCCTTTTTTATTGATTCCGGACAGAGCATTGGTAAGAGGCATGTGCGAGATATTGTTTATGTGTGGAAGCAATAGAAGGGTTGTGATAGCATCTTTGAGAACACTTGATGCTATCCTTGAGGGGCCTCAGGGCCGTTCAGGTGATGAGGTAAGCTACTAGATGTGTTTGGTAGGATCTATTTTTTCATGTTGCTCCTTTCTGTGTTACTCCCTCCTATTTAATTTAATTAAACTGTTTCGGGAATCAAACAACTTTTATTTTAGGACAAAATTTACTTACTTCTAAACATATTTAGTAAGAAAATTGTGATGTATAATAAGTTTCATCTAATTTCTAAATTTGTAACTCTTATTTCATAAAAGTTGAGGAATCCATGTTGAGTCCCTACCAAAGAACAAGCTTTTTGACCCATGTACTCACAATTTTGTCCTTTTTGGTAGGGACTATATTCTGAATCTTTTTTACATGTCTTTCCTCTGTTCCTTTTTTTTTTTTCCCATTCAGATAAGAGATTTTTACTTGTACCTTATGGATGTAATGCTTAATCAAGAACATGTGCACGTGAAAGTGCTTGCAGTTTGTAAATCTCTTTTTATTGGTGAATGACTAATGCTTGATTCTAATAGTTACTGTTTCATACAGGTAATTTCTAAAGCACTTGAAGGTCTCTCAATTGAGTCCGGGGCTAACTTGCAAAGGGTTTTAGTCATTAACACGTATACTTCGTCAGAGGATGCTCTTCAAAGGCTTGAAGCATTGCTCCCAGTATTCCGAAGTCGTATGGGAGCAATGCTGTTCCTAATATCTGCTTTGCTTTCTCATGGAATGGTAAGTTCTTTTTATTTTTTCATTTGTCTGTGTGCATGTTCATGAGGAGGGTAGGTGGTTTGAGACATCTTTATACCTTTTCTCATATCTTCAACCACTATTTTAACATATATCTATCAAATTGAATATAATAAATCATTAACTTATTCAAACTACTATTATATATCTAATAAATTCAATTATAATAACTCATTCAAACCTTTTCTCTTAAAGCCTTGAAAGTCAAATGTACTTCATAGCAAATGGGACAGAGGGAGCTTATATCCAAGGCGCCAATGTATAATGCTCTCTTTTTTGTTGAACCAGTGGAAGTGGGAACTGGACTTACTAAGAACTGGCAAGTGATAGAAGCTAATAGCTTAGTAAATTATCTTTAGGCGGATGATATTTTTTCTCCTTATGAAATTTGACTTTAATCTTCTCCAAGGATTCAAATTCTGAGGTCAGGTTAGCTTAGAATGGTAAGTTGGTATTGTTGGCTCATGTAATACCTGACCATGTCTGGGATTTGCCCCATGTACCACGTAAGACCATTAAATTCTCAATTAAGTCATCCAAAAGTTATTTATCATGCCTAAAGTCCTAAACTGGAAGGCAAAGTAACCTTTACACATCTTTAATTAATAGATATCTGCCATCAACAACAACAACAACAACATACCCAGTGAAATCCCACTAGGTGGGGTCTGGGGAGGGTAAAGTGTACGCAGACCTTACCACTACCTCGTGGAGGTAGAGAGGCTGTTTCCGGAAGACCCTCAGCTCAAGTGTAACAAAGCCAAGTAAAGGAAGAGAATTATATAAAGCATAACATCCAATAAGAAAAATAGTGCATAATCAACAAAGGGGGCAATACATCAAGAAAATAATGTGAGAAGTGAAACGCAGTAAACAACATAAGGCTATAGGGATCACATACAAGAACTACAAGTGTAAGGCTAAGACTACTACAAACGCTAACAACCCATACCCTCGCCAGGAAAGACAGCACGCTAACCCTACTAGCAAATTCTCAATTAAGTCATCCAAAAGTTATTTATCATGCCTAAAGTCCTAAACTGGAAGGCAAAGTAACCTTTACACATCTTTAATTAATAGATATCTGCCATCAACAACAACAACAACAACATACCCAGTGAAATCCCACTAGGTGGGGTCTGGGGAGGGTAAAGTGTACGCAGACCTTACCACTACCTCGTGGAGGTAGAGAGGCTGTTTCCGGAAGACCCTCAGCTCAAGTGTAACAAAGCCAAGTAAAGGAAGAGAATTATATAAAGCATAACATCCAATAAGAAAAATAGTGCATAATCAACAAAGGGGGCAATACATCAAGAAAATAATGTGAGAAGTGAAACGCAGTAAACAACATAAGGCTATAGGGATCACATACAAGAACTACAAGTGTAAGGCTAAGACTACTACAAACGCTAACAACCCAGATATCTGCCATCAATTTCCACAATTATTAAGCATGTAAATTATGGTGAGTTGGAGATGATTCTAAACTATAAACTTATCCCACTCTAACAGAAAAACTGCCATGAAATCACATCTTTAAGCCGGAAGATTAAATTCTTGGGCTTATCAAAATGCCTCATAGTGTAAAATTATCTCGTACTTGTCAAAAAATGAGAATACCTTGGTAGTATGATGAACTAAAAAATTAGTTACTGTATATTGCTTTGAGTTGGTTGCTACTTATTGAAAAATGAGTTGGTTTCTGTCTCATGGCTATTTGTTTTGCTGCTTTCATCTTTCCGTTACCTCCCCCAATCCAAAAACTTAGTTCAGTTTTGTGTTTCTTGAGTCTGAGAAATAAAATTTTCAGTCAGACTGAATGTATTAGATTCGGTGGTACTAATCCCAACATAATGTATAGCGGTCGAGATTTGCATCAAAAGAATACATTGGCACTGTTACTTAAGTACGGTGGGAGGCATGGTCAAAGAGCTCTCATTGTTGATCAGCTCTATGCTGTCTGTTGGCAATCTAACAACAAGAACTATTCCTCAATAGAAGCTAGTTGGGTTCGGCCACTGTCTATGACTAATAAAAATCACTATTTTCCCAGTAAAATTTCTCACTAAAATTTCTCACTGAAAAATGTTCCGTGACTTCCCACATATATTTTGATTGAACCAGTGAGAAGAAAAAATAGTAGTGTTTTCACACGGATAGTTAGGAAGCTTCCCAATGTTTAAATGAGAATCTGTTTTCTACCATGCGTTTTCCCAGTGAGCTGGTTCGGTGAGAAATTGGCGGGACAATCATGTTTTATAATGCAAATTTCCCATTGATTCGCGGTGGGGAAAACCTCTTCTTCTAATGTCACTCCATTTAGACCCGCTTTAGTCCTTATGTGCAAAAAATTAGGTCCTCTGCACTAGAAGTGTCCTTCATTATCGGCATACAAATCTCTAACAAGACTTAAAGACTCCTAGCGGACACTGGACCTAAAGAAGCATACCCAACTAATTGGTCTCGCTTATATGGATCTTTATCCATTGTGCCATATTTCCTCAGAGTTTGCATGGACTCCCAAGAGGTTGTAGGTCTTTCAAAACAACTTTCTTCTGCATAATTGTATTGAAAATCCCTTCGCATGATTAACTTGTTAGTCGTTTGGCCATGAAAATTATTTACTTTTTTTGGAATAAATTCTCTTTATTTTAACATTAGTGTTTGGTTATTAAATTTTCAATCCAACTTGGAGTTAATTTCAAATTTGGATAAGTGCTCCAAACCTGTTTTGCAACTCCATCTTCAAAAAGGAAAAATAACTCCATCTTCGTAAATTCCAAATAAAGTGCACTCTTCTCTCCTAAAAATTTGACCAAACACAACTCCAACTTCATAAATTCCAAATAAAATGGAAAAATTGGAATCTATGGCCAAATGCCTACTCTTTTTTTTTTTTGATGCTGGTAACAGAGTACTTGGGTAGTACTGAAACCATATTTACACGAGAGCTCTAAAATTCTACTGTTTTCTATCTATAATACTCTATAAAACATCAATAATAGAAACAGTATCATTTGAGTAAATCTCTGATTACACCAAAAACGCAGAAGCAAGATGAAGTTCAACTCGATTTTCTGCACACCATTCTCTATATTCTTGAAACATCTGGAATTTCTCTCCTTCCAAATTGTCCACCAAATGCAGGTAGAGACAATACTTCTACTCTTGTCCTTTGCTTGTAAGCCTCTTATCCTCCTAACTTTTTAGGAGCTTCGGTCCAGGATATGCCTTTTAAGGTTTAAGATAATTCTCCACAGATGTGTTGTGAACTTACAATGTTGGAAGAGATGGTTCACTCTCTCTGCTGTTTCTTTATACAAAAAACAACTCGAACACAATGGAAGCCCTCCTCATCAGATTGCCTAGTGTAAGCTTACGGGCTGCTTCTTTAGCTAGTACCGCATAAAACAGGCTACTTGCTGAGGGATTTTAGTTTTCCAGATGTGTTTCCATGTCTAGTTGTCTATCTGCTGGTTGGAATGATTCGTCATTCTGTAAGTTGCATTGACCTTGAATAAACCCCTGTTGTTGCCTTGCCACCACAATACATCTTCACCTGTCTATAGCCCAGTACATTGCTTAAGGCTACTATATGAATCAGCCACTCTTTGTAATTCCCAGTCATTGATTTGTCTTTTGAAAATGATGCTCCATCGTCCATCATTGTGGTGCCCACATTTTTGCTGAAGTCCTTCGTTGATGAAGGACTGAATTGAAGATATCTGAAAAGACAATTTCCAAATTGCCCACCTCATGTCGATTGTCCTTCCAAAAGCTAGTTTTCTTCCCATCTAAAACTTTGATCTTGGAATTGGCTTTCAACGCACCTCATAAGGCTCTAATGGATCTTCATAGGCTAACCCCATAAGGTGTAGTAACCTCCTTAATCATCCAGTTGTCTTCCTGTTCATATTTAGCTTTGATAAACTTTACCCTAAAAAGGCTGATTGTCACTGGTACACTTCCACAGCCATTTCATTTTGATTGCTTTGCTCTGAACCTTCAAATTCTTGATTCCCAGATTCTAACTTATTTCCTTTTACAAAGTTATATGCATGCTGCTTCAAATTCTTGATTCCCAGATTCTGACTTGTTTCCTTAACAAAGTTTTATGTATGCTGCTTCCTATTGAGGTTCAGGTTCAGCTGGTCAGTAATAATTATGAGGTACACTTTGTCCCTGATTTTGTATCAACATAGGATGCACCATGTAGTGTTACACCAGGGGCCTCAAGGTTGCATTGATTTTTGGGTAATATAAAAGGTAACAAATGGACCATTGAGTTGTAAGAGGTGGTGAGGTTCTGTTTAAAAAAGTGAATATGATCACGAGTGTTGGGATGTAAGTTGATTTTCTGCATAATTAAGAATAAATGCTTAAACAAAATTTTACAGTACTATAATCCCTCATAATTTAAGCAGGAATTTATATGTTATCAGCCGGATAAAATGTGAAATATGAATATGTTTCTAAACAATACATGCATAAGAACACCTAAAATGACATAAATTCTTCCAAAGTAAGGCAGCTTATTTAAAGTAAGTGTAAGCCCCCTTACTTTAAAATAAAGCGTCTTGCCTCTTTAATAAAAGAAAATTCATTTTTGATTCTTGATAGAACTACATAGTTGATGTTATTAATAAATTTTAATTCATCTTTTCCTTTTAAAGCTAAAACTAGTATGTTAAAGACATAATTAAGTAAATAACTGTGTGAGCTAGCTTTTGCAATTGAGTATGCCTTAAGATCATTTTCTTATATGGTATCAGAGACCCATCTCAATTCTTATGTTACCCAATGTTGGACCCCAATGTTATATTCTGTCCACGATCAAGATGCCTTGGGAGTGCGGGAGCATTAGAATAAGCCTACATTGATTGTAGATAGGGTAATTGGTCTCCTTAATATGGTCTTGGGCAGTCTCACCTCATGAACTAGCTTTTGAAGTTGAGTTAGGCCTAAGGTCTATTTCCTAACATTGTAGATGTAGACTAATTAGTTACGCTAATTCTTCAATATGGTATCATATCCTTGCAGCAGGAATAAATCAATGGTGATCAGATGTGTATATTCATGGGATTGTAATGTCTTCATTTCTGGTTTGGTAGCTTGTCATACTAGCCCATGCCTTTACAGGTTCTTCTCTGTGCAGGAATCTGTCCAAGCTGATAGGGATGATCCTTCTCAACCTTTGGTTACAGCACCTTTTGGACATGCTTCCCAGGTATCCAGAGATGATAAAAGGCTTATGTTTCGGTGAATATATTGTATGCTCCTCTTTTGTGTCAGTTGTAGATTTAGGTACTAGTCAGGCAAGGTGTATTGTTTTTAAAATTTTTGTAAGTGGTTATATTTTGTCTTTTCTGGAACAGGAAATTGTGAACCTGTTGCTTTCTGGTGAAGCTGTTGCCAATGTGTTTGACGGGAGGATGGATTTGGGTGGTGGCATGTTTGTGAAGGGTATCTCTACAACAGTTGAAGTTGGATTTATTACTTTGCTAGAGTCCCTAAACTTCTGTAAAGTTGGCCTGCATTTGAAATGCCCAACATGGCCAATATGGGTTGTTGGCAGTGAATCTCATTACACAGTCTTATTTGCTCTAGATACAAAAGTTCAGGAGGAGAATGAACTTGAAGGTAAGGAAACAAAGATCCGTAGAGCTTTTGATGCTCAAGATCAGAGTGGAGGTGGTGGATTCATTAGTGTGGAAGGTTTTCATCAAGTCCTTAGGGATACTAATGTGAATCTTCCAGCTGACAAGCTTCAAAACCTCTGCAGCAGTGGATACATTGTATGGAGTGAATTCTGGCAGGTCCTGTTGGACTTGGACAAGAGTTTGGGAGGGCTGAAAGATCCTAGTGGATTAATGGGGAAAAAGGTCTTTGATCTTTACCACTTCAATGGGATTGCAAAATCAGTTATGAACGGAAACCAGGTTTCATCTGGAAATGATTTTCCGGTACAAAGGCCTAGACTCACTAAGCTGAGGGTTTCAGTTCCCCCAAGGTGGACGCCAGAGGAGTTCATGTCTTCAGGCCCAAGTACAAGTGATCCGGCCGGTAAGGATTCTGTCACTGAAGTTTCAAAACCAGAACCTTCTCAGCATGCTCCTTTAGTTGACTGCATTCGGACACGCTGGGCCCGAGCCACATGTACTTGGGAAGGTGATCCACCAAGCATTGTTTGATTGGTTAATTGATAGTCTTAAACTGCCACCTTGTTTTCTGGGGATTATCACGTAGAGCAGGAGTCATTGAAGTGTGACACCAGGTTTACTTCCGAAAAAGGTGAAAGCTTTCTGGGCAGGAAGATTCTTTTCCTCATGGCAGTTTTCCATCATGAACATAATGCAGTACCATTTTCAACTGTGTGATATTGTAAATTCAAGATTCTAGTTTGATTTGGAGTAGTCCAATTCTGAGGGTAAGAGAGGCAGTACTGTCATTTCGCATTGATTTTTTCGCCTTACGCTGTTGATTAAGTTTTTTCTTCCCTTTTCCTCTGAAAGGGAGATAAATAAGCATCAGATTGGTCATTAATTATTGTTGTAACTTTAGAAAGCCTCTCATCTTTGCGGTTGATTAGGGAAAATATCTTATTCAGAGAAGTGGTCTCAAATACATGGTGTCTATTATTATATTTGTTGATGGATGAAATTCTTTAAATCTCTCTGAATAGTACTACTATATTTTACCTACACGTGAGTGGGTTGGCAAGTTTGCACTTGCATCCCAACTCACCGCCAATAGTAAAACATAAAGAAATTTAAGAAAAGGAGTGTACTCAAATTTCCATAATAAGAAATTTCATTTTGCAAGTGAGAGAAGCCCAAATGACATTGCAACTGTTTAGATTGAAGATCACGCAGAGTGGAAGTGCCAAACACTGGTCTTGCTAGCCCAGTTTTATCTGAAACGAAGAGCTGTTGAACCTTAAATTGTTCATAGAAGGAAATACAGGGCTAAAAAAGAGTAGCTGAGAACCAAAATCCCCGAGAATAATTATCACGAGGTCAACGGTCATGTGGAGAGGCAAGCTGAGGTCTCTTGAGAAGAAACCTTGCAAAGACCAAAGACATTCTATGATAAGCCAGAATTTGGTAAGTTTTACACGATACCATCTAAGAACAAAAAACGTCGTCAAGACGAATGCTGAAATGCTGCTCCATTGATGGCATTTCTCTGAGTAATCCAGAATGGATTGCTACTTTACACAATTTTTGCCAGAATCCACAGAAAGTCACACAGCTGGAACAGAGTCTTCGAAACGGATGTACAACTTTCAGACCCATAGGCTTCCAAAGGCTTCTTCAAGTGCCCTTTTCCTGCTTATTTCTAAGCTCCAACCCCCAGCCTTAGCAGCCCTTTCAGTTCTTAGTTTCATCTTTTCATCATCTTCGTACTCTCCCCCTAGCATATCTGGAAATGATCCAACTGGGAGAGGTTGTGTTGGCCGTGGCTGAGCTATGCCTCCGGCTATTGCAGGGGCATAGTGCCCTTGTGGACCTGTACTGGACCCTGCCTGAGGCCCTTGGCCCAAAGCCTGCAGAAGTGAAGATAAAAATTGGTTACCAATAATATCAGATTATCTACATGATCACAATTTAAAAAGTGATTCAATATGAAAAAACCATAATCAGAGGTGGATCTGGGATTTGAACTTTATGGGTTCAGATTCGTAAACCCTATCACTTCCATCAAATTCACAAGGTCTAGAATCTATTATTATACATATTTAGTGAATTTATTAACGCATATACATAGCCTAAGCCAAAATCTATGGGTTCGAACCCATAGCTAATACATTGGATACACTCCTGACCATAGTTATAATCCAATTACATTCCCTCCTTTTCATTTGATCTTCTCATACACTGCTGTACAGGAACCGTCACTATCCATTGTCCTACTCTTACTATTTGCAACCTCACTCTCTCCATTTTCAAACTCTCCAACTATCTGGTTGGTAGAGGAGAATTCATCAATTAGGACGACATCAAGCTAGCTACTCGTTCAGGGATTAGTTTTTTTCTTTCTTTTTGGTACTGGACAAAGTTTACAAGGAAAAAGAAGTTTAAAGTGATAGTGTCGCAGAAATCTTACCAATCACATCATGAACATTTTGCATATACTTAATCAAAAAGTTGATGGATAATGATGTGTCTGCTTTGAACAGATTTTGAGTGCACTGCGGTTTTCTCTTGCTAACATGGTTGATGGCATACTATGCCATAAAAGGATACTGTTGGAGTTAATTCCTTTATTCATTCCTGTAGCATGTTTAACTTCTAAATTCTTTATACCTAATTGGTTAAACACAATCATGCAAAAGTCTTGTAGCATGTAAAAGTCTTACGTGCTCTGCATGTATGCACGTATCCAAAAATGGGACGGCCCAACCACAAAAAGTCTCCAAGCCTAACGCAATTCAGGTGTATTCATAGATGAACTTTGGGATGAGATCATGATGCTTAGAACATAAGAATCAGAAATCACCAGAGCATAAAATACTGAAGAGCTTCAAATTTTCTACTACAAACCCAGAAGCAGTAATCAACACAACAAGACAGATACAGAGGAAAATTCAAAAGAGATGGGGAAATAATGGTGAGGGAGAAAGGGGGCCCAAGAATCGTGAGGAACGACAAATTACGATTGGCAATTCAAGTACGGGAGGAGAGATATGGAATGTGGAAGTAGCACACCAATAACCCCAGAAACATCATCAGATAACATCAAAAAGGGGAGGTCCACATCAGCTTGGGTGCGACAGAACATATGAAGCTAGGGTAAATGTTTGGACCTGATTTCAAAGGTCACAAGGAGGAATCCCTCGACTCTTGAGCTATATGCAAGTAGATGCTTGTAGACAAACTAGTAAGATGGAGCCATCCTTAGAAATCAGGAAAAACAGGTTTAAAGGTGCCAACGAATTGAAGAACTTAATTACTTCTGATATTTAAGTTTAAAAATAGTGAGGGAAAAACAAGGGGAAAGGGTGTTCACAGTCTGATCCATGAAGCTAAACCTGATGCCATGGAATATTAGGGGATTAAATGATGGGGAAAAAGAAGAGTGGTGAAGAACTGTATTGAGCAATGGAGGGCTGATATAGTTTGTCTTCAGGAAACAAAGTTACAGGGGAATCTGCAAGAGATATGAAACAATTACAGGGAGGGAGGAGTTAAATTTGCCTGTCTAGAAGCCAATGGTACCAAGGATGGAATCATCATGCTATGAGATTGTAGGGTATGGAAGGGAGAGGTACCACAAACAGGGCTACATACTTCTAACTCGCACTATTTTAGCTTTGCTCCAAAACTTCAATTGCCACATTTCTATGCTCCAAACTGTAAGGTAGAAAGAAGAGAGGTGCAGGATGAGCTAGGAGCTGTGAGAGGGCTAATGGAGTGTCCCTAGGTAGTATGTGGGGATTTCAATGTGCGTAGGTTTCCAACGAAGAAGATAAATTGTTAAAGAAGGACCTCCTGCCATGATAGGACTATCAGATACCATAGAAAACTTGGAAATCATTGACCTTCCTTTATAAAGAGGAAGTTATACATGGTTCAGAGGAGACACTAATAATGCAGCTTCAAGGATACACAGTTTTATCCTCTGCAGAGCGAAGTGAACAATTTAGCAGGGTGAAGCAGACTACTCTCTAGAGATTGACATCAAATCATGTCCTTATAGCCTTGCAGTGTGGTCCTTGGAACCAACACAAATCTTCAAATTCGAAAACTGGCTGCTTAACACTGAGGGGTCCGCAGACAGAGTCAGAGCATGGTGGAACTCATTTACATTCCGGGGAAACCAGATTACTTATTAGCTTGCAAATTAGAAGCACTGAAAGACAAGTTAAATGAGTGGAGTAGGGAAGAAAAAGGAAACCTGTCTTTGCAAAGATCCACTTTGCTAAACAGAATGACAGTTATGGATTCTATAATTGATTGCAGAGCTTTAGACAGAGGAAGAGGCAGCTGTGAAGGCAACAACATTTATGGAATTTGAAGAATTGCCCAAGAAAGAGGAGATTGACCGGAGACAATTATGTAAAATGTTGCGGCTGAAAGAAGGTGACAACAACGCTAAATTCTTCCACAATTCAACCAATGCCCACAAAAGAAGTAATTACATTGATCTCCTAGAAGTGCAAAGGGGTACACTGAAGGAACCAGACAGAGTAAAAGAGGAAATCATACAATTTTATAAGAAACTGTATACAGAAACAGAGAGGTGGAGACCTGCAGGGAATGCCCCAAAATGCCCCCACAATATCAGAAGAAGAGAAGGCACAACTACAAGCAAGTTTTGAGGAACAGGAAGTGTTCAGTTGTCTGAAGAAGTGTGCTGTGGACAAAGATCCTAGACTTGATGGGTGTACTATGAATTTTTTCATCAAATGCTGGGATGTTTTAAAGCAGATGTCATGGATGCTTTCCACAACTTCTTTGAAAATGAGATGTTTGAAAAGAATTTCAATGCCACATATATTGCTTTGATTCCAAAGAAGAAAGGGGCTAAGGAGCTAAAAAACTTTAGACCAATTAGCTTGATAGGAAGCTTTATAAGCTTCTGTCTAAAGTGCTGATTGAGAGGTAAAGGGGTGATGGACAAGTTACTAAGTTAGTAGACTCTCCATTAATGACTTTCATCCTAGGGAGACCGATTATGGATGAAGTGTTGATTGCCATTGAAGCAGTAGACAAGGCTGGCTCAAAAGAAGCCTGGAATCTTATGCAAATTGGATATTGGAAAAGCTTATGATCATGTGAATTGAGGGTTCCTGCTCAACACTCTAAGGAGAATGGGATTTGGGGAAAAATGGATTAGATGGATCAGCTTATGTATTTCCACTGTGAAGTTTTCAGTACTGATTAATGGTACACCTGAAGGCTTCTTTGCAGCCCAAAGGGATATAAGACAAGGGGATCCCTTGTCCCTTTTTTTGTTTATCCTAGCCATGGAGGGTCTAAATCATATGATCAATACTGCAAAAGGTTATGGATGGATATCAGGTTTTGAGGTGTCTATAAGCAGTGGAGATAGTCTGGAGGTGACACATCTCCAATATGCTGATGATTCACTGATATTCTGTGAGGCAGAGGAGCCTTTAAGATATTTAAGAGTAATTCTAGTACTTGTTGAAGGTATCACAGCTTTGCATATAAACTGGGGGAAGAACCATGTATTTCCCATTGATCCAGTCCCAAACATTGATCTTCTGGCCTGAATTCTGGGAGGAGAAATGGGAGCCTTACCCTCTACGTACTTAGGGATGGCGCTAATATCAAGGTCAAAAGAGATATGGGATTGGTTCTGGAGAAGAGTGAAAGAAAGCTATCTACATGGAAAGCCTAGTACTTATCTATAGGGGGCAGATTCACTTTGATCAATGTTGTTCTTGATGCCCTTCCAACTTATATATGCTTACTTTGTTTCAATTCCTGCCGGTGTTGTACAGAGGCTAGATAAGATTAGGAGATCCTTTTTATCGCAAGGAAACAAAGCCAGAACAGGTTATCATCCTTTCAAGTGGAAAGTGCTTATACCAACTAGAAACAGGGAGATCTTGGAAATGAAAAAGTTGAAGAACCCTAGCAAAGCTTTGAAAATGAAATGGTTGTGGAGATATACTCATGAGTCACACTCTCAGAGAAAATGTGATCAATTGAAGTATGGTGAAATGGATGGTTGGGTTACTAAAGAAGCAAATAACCCATGTGGGGTTACTGTCTGGAGATCAATCAGAAACTGGTGGCCCATCTTACTTAGCCACACTATAATTGCATTCAACGATGGTAGAAGGAACTGTCTTCTTGAAAGACAGGTGGTTAGGTAATAGAATCCTATCAATAAAGTTTCCAGATTTGTTTAATTTTAGCTTTGCATCAGGACAGAACTGTGGCAGACATGTGGTCTCCTCAAGGTTAGAATTTTGTCTTCAGAAGAAATTGAATGACTGGGAAATTCCAAGAATGGTTCAACTACTTAAAACTCTTGAGTCTTGAATCCTTCCAAGGGCTAAAAGTTAGGATGGACGGATTAGGGTGGAATGGAAACAGCAAAGGGGCATACAAAGTAAGTTCAGGGTACAAGTTACTAAATGTGACTGGGCTCCAGGAACAACATCTAGCCATGAAAACAAATTTGGAAAGCCCAAACACCTCTGAAGGTGGCATGTTTCTCATGGTTGTTAGCAAAAGAGGCAGTTTTGAGACATGAAAATCTAAGAAAGAGGAACATCATCTTAGTTACACATTGTTGTTTGTGGAGAGGCAGATGAGACAGTGGGGCATCTGTTCCTACATTACAGAATTACTAGCCAACTATGGAAGATTCTTATCAATCTCAGAGGCATACAATGGACAATGCCCTAGCAAGATTGTTGGCACTTTTTACAGTTAGGAGGAAGCTGGAATTGGAGCCAGGAACAGGAGCATTTAGAGAACCATTCCAGCATACATTTGGTGGACTGTCTGGGAGGAGAGGAGTGCTAGAAGTTTTGAAGATAGGAGTAGGACAGTTCAGAGGATCAAAACATATTGTATTTTGCTTTTGTGTTTTTGGTGTACCTCCCATAGATGCAGAAGTTATCATAGAGATTTTAGGGTCATACTAAGATCAGGAGTTTCTTTGTCTTCGTACTAACTTCTCACTTGTTGTAAAAGGTTTTTTCTGCACTAACTAAGTGTTGGTTTATAATACAAATGTTACTTTCTCAAAAAAATAAAATTGTGAAGACTACCCCTCTCTGCATTTTTTTGGCTGATCTGGAGAGAGACTATAATTTTTAAAGTTAAAGAAAATTCAATCAGCATTAGATCTCTCTATACTTCAGGTGTAGAGAGTATATGATATATTTTTGATATAAGGTAAACAACATTATTAATAAAAGGGAAAACTCTTGTATTCAAGAGGTATACCATAAAATGGAAAATCTACAAAAGGACATGATTCTCTACGAAAGACACCCAATCATCTATACAAGTTGGAATCTCAACGATGCACCAAAAGCAATAACTAGCAAAAGGCTATCCCTCAAATTTACAATTTTTCTTTTTTGGATAATGGTAACATATACAAAATCATTTTCAATCCCCTCTAAAGCTTTCCTATTTCTCTCCCTCCAAACAACTCACATAAGAACTAATAAAGCAACCTCCATGCCCCTTGTCTTCTACTCCTACGTCTGCCAGCACAGCTATGCATGGCATCACCCACTAGTTACCATTATCAAAAAAAACATGGCATCACCCACTGTATGCCAAAACAATTCAAGATCACCCTCCACAAACCTGACACCACCTTACAATGCACCAAAATATGATTAACTTCTTTGCCCGAACATTTACACATATAACACCACCTAGATAAGTAATATTTCTCTTCTTCAGATTCTCAGTTGTCAGAATTGCTCCCCTTGTTGCCAGCCTGGCAAAAAAACTCCTTCTTATTCGCCCTAGGAATCCAAGTCAATGAATGTGGGAAGTGTGTCTCCTCTCTCACCCACAAACTCTAGTAAAGAGATTTGACTAAGAATAAACTATCACTCTCAGCGCCCATCTCCATGAGTCATTATTGGAGTGAGACCTGATTTCCCTGTAGAGAAACTCCATTAACCTTTGAAACTCATCCAGCTCCCAGTCTTGTAGATTTCTCCTGAACATGAGATCCCAAAGTACTCCCCACCCCACCCCACCTCCCACTCCATCATTCTCCCTACAAATCCGATGAACTTTCAACTCCCTCTGGTTTGAAACTCTACACATTAGGAAATCATATTGTAACAGATAGATGGTTTAAGTTTGAGGAGTCTTGCTATAAATCCACACATTGTTAAGACACACCAACTTTGTGTAACATTAATTATATATTCACTTACATATTTATTTAATGAAAGAGGTTTGGCTCATGCATATGAAAGTTGGAAGTTCGGTGCACTTGGTTCATGGAGTGTGTGTTATGCGCCATGGCCTAGATGTGTGCCATTTTTTTTGCTTGTGGCAGCCATGACCTTGCTATAGTTTATACCAGTATGACAATGATGTATATGTCATGCTTTAACCAAGGTCAAGAAGGAAGGCGAAATGTGGCAAAAGAAACCCAAAAAAGATAGTAGTTAGTTCGGTCTTGAGTCAAAGAATGGATTCTTTTACTCTGTGATTTGAGGAAACAGGGGATTTTTAGTCAAACTAAAATCATACAACCAGTTCCAAGAAAAAAAAAAAGAAAAATCATACAACTTTGGCTTCCCTGGCTTTTAGCACATATTTTTTCAGTTTATACTAGGCCAGTAATTATCACTGTACTCTATAAGTCATGCATTGCTTATTTCAAACAATTTTTCGAATTGCTATATAGGACTTCTATTCCAATTACTACTGATTTTCTGGAAAAAAGTGAAACTGAAAAGAAAAAATAAAGTTGGAGAAAACTGTTCTAAACTATGACAGACTCGCCGTGGAAATGATCCTAAAGCTTATTCATCAACATGGAATAAAGAAGAATGCAGAAGCTCAAGACACTGTTATGCTGCTGCTGATTACTATGAAAAATTTCTTAGATATTTGATCATGTCACACCAGAATTAATAAATGAACATAAATCTTAAGAGTGAGAATCATTAGTCAACTCACATCTCCATCGGACTGTGCAGGCTGTCCCTTGCTGGCTGCCAAGGCTGCTGCATATTCTTCAGCCTAGTTCACCACAAAGCAAATTAAAAGAGCAGTTTACAAATTACTAATGCTTTGCATGCAGCATTTACTAGTTACTACAAACTCATTTCCATTTGCAATCAGAGCACCTTATGGACAAACCTTACGTGCTTGAGCAATCATGATTTGTTCTGCATTTTCTCTCTGGTACTGTGCAATCTTTGCCTCAAAAGCAGGAACATCAATGCCTTCAATTAAATTGAATACTGCAAACAATAGCATTCTGTTAAGCAAAATTATACGACTTCCAACTTGAACAAATCAGTGAAGAGTAACGCTTACTCATATCCTCAACTTCCTCTAGATAATCGTTGTATTCACGCAATGATGGAAAATTCTCTTCTCTTTTATTATAGCTGCAAAATTACATTGAAGTACATAGAAGTTTATAGACTAAATAGATAAACAAAAGAGTTCACCAAAACAGAAGTAAAGTCTCCATTACTAGGTTAAAATATTTTCTCTCACTACAACACAAATAGTTTACAAGTCAAGCTAATACTTAATTTCACTCAAAATCACCTCCTTCCATTATTTAGCAACCACAAAATAAAAATAAAAACTAAGTTTCAGCTCTGCAAACTTCACATGTAATAATTACTGATTAATTTTAAACTGTTGCAATACAGTAAAAAAGAAGTCGATTAAATAGAATAGATAAAACAGAGGCGAAGATAGATTACATGTTGGCAATGCGTTTTCTGATGGCCATCTCTTTGGAAAATGCATTGGTTGAAGCTACCACCATTGTTAGAGCCGCTTTCGAACCCTAAAAACCAACTCGATATTTTGTTCTCGTCTTCTACATCTACGTACGGCAAGAGAGATGACGGGACCGGCGGTTGATGGAAACTCCGGCGAAATATAGCCTGCAGAAATGGGGGAAGTGAAGTGAAAAAGTGGTGGCTGAGAAAAAATTAATCGAAAAACGACGCCGTAAGAAGGAAATGACTTCCATTTTCTTTGCCTAAAATAGTCCCTAATGTTTGTGTCTTGGTTCAAAATAGTCCTTATGCTTATTTATATATACAATAGAGCACAAATAGTTCTTCAAGTATACAAAATTAATGCATTCTTAATCACGACTTTGAAAACCTGTTAAATTTATACGATTTAATACTATACGCAAATATATACCTATATATAAAGCTGAATATCAGCTCGCTGATGTGGCATGCCTAAATGATCAGTATTACTATTTATCTATTTTCTCAGAATTTTCAATTTTTCCTTTCATTTTCTATTCAAAAATTTGTTAAAAACATTATTCTCTTCCTTCATTATGAGCATTTATAACAGTTAACCCTTCCTTCCAAAATAAATCATGCAGTGTAATGACTACAAAATTGTAGTAACTACAAAAGGAACATTAATTTGATTATATATTTATAAAAAAATTAACCAAAAAAAGAAATGTTAATTTGATTATATATTTATAATAAAATTAACATTAAACTTAAAAAGGAATGTCAATAACTTTAAAAAGGGAAGGTTAATTTCATTATGTATTCAGAATTAATCTAACATTAACTTAAAAATAGAACATCA
>NW_006239231.1:347508-349981 GCF_000226075.1 Solanum tuberosum
CATCTAAATTGTAGGATAATTCTGCTGATATAAAGGAGTCATCATTTGTCATTTAGTATGTTTTTTTCCACTTTAAATTTTTTGAACGAGGCATCCTGTAAGGATCATATAGGCAGAAGAAGCGCACAAAGGATAGAAAGGATTTTGAATGTCCAAAATGCAATCGGAAAACAGCATTAGTGCCTCGGTACTATACTTTTGACTTGTAAATTACACTTTGTACAAAATATAGCGTATATTATGCACAAATTTCAAACTTGCCATCATTTCAGGTGTATCTTTCAAATTGATCTTATTGATGGTACTGCTACAACCACATCATCTATCTCTGCTAAAATTGGGAGAAAAAATTACTCTCCATGACAACGGAAGACATATTTGACATAACTTGCACTAATGTGATCTCTCATTCCCGTTGGCTACTTGTACACATGTATTGTCAAAATACCATATGTCTTCAGCAGAAACAGTGCACCATATATGCTTAGTTCTAAAGTGTTTGGTGTAACTCTTTACATTTACAGCGGCAATCATTGTCTCTTGATAATGTCCATCAGATGTTGTCAAACAAAGTATTCCAAATTGAGCTAAGGAAGTCATCTTGGGGCAGCTCAAATAGCACGCATGCAACTTTGCTTCCTTCTTTCCTACATGGAAAAGGAACATACTCCACAGAGCACTACTGATAGCTATTCTAAAAAGATAAGGCCTTGGGAAATAAGTGAGGTGGATGTGATAGCAACAACTACTGTAGCTGGTTCCTCAAATGCGACGCCAAAATTTGAACCACCCACACCAACCAAAAAAGTGTAAAAGGTCAGTCTACATCTCACTTTCACACCAAACTATAAGTCACAATAATTATCAATTCCACATATTTAGAAGTATTTCAAAAAGTTTTGGTAAAAAACAACAACACAGTTTTAAAAAGTAAAGGTAGAATCATTTAATTGTACTAAAGGTAGTACTAATTGTACAGTAATTTGCCCCTTTTGGAGTTAAAAAGGACGAACACTGCATCTTTAAATTTTTCGTTGCCTAATGATCAAATAGAGTGTTGAATGAATTGAGTTTAAGTTTCTATGCTTCAATTCTGGTTGTTTTGAGCTCCTTTTCCCTTTTTATTTTAATATACATGCTTAGGAAAGGAATAGGGAATTAGTTACTATGATTTTTCTTCTCCTAGACTATTTTTTAAAGCTAGAAGAATATATGTTGCCTCCTTTTGCTAAAACATTGTGGAGAATGTGGTTTCCTCCAATTTTATTTTAAAGTTTTTTTTTACTTGAGATGCTTCTTCCATGCTATCTTCATGTATTTTTGTAGGCGTTATCACCATGTGATTTTCTTGGATATGCTTTCCATTTTAATGTGATTATTAACCTATAATGGTAGTTTTTTCCGTTATTCTTTGGATTCTTAGGTTGTATGTAATTTTCCTATGCATGTTTGAAAATGGAAATAAATATGTATACATCTCTCTCTATTTCGTTGTAGACGTAAACATATTCTGATTTGTCACATATGTTGTATCCTCACATGTTCGATATTCAGAGCTTTTATATGTCTTTGCTTTCATTTGCCTCAATAGTTGTCCAAAGAAATTCATTAGTGAAGTCAAAATAAGATAGCCACTGAACTACACATATCTTCATAGACGTTTTCTCTAAAATTAAAATTAATTGGATATTTCTACTGATTGTTTATGGTTAATGTATGTTCTTTTCAGTTAGAGGAAAGATAGTTTGAAACCCACCAAGTATACTACTGCAAGAATTTACAACCCACTACATTTCTCTTCCTTCAAAGTTCTAATTGCAAAGACCTCTCAAGTGGTATACTGTAAATTTTCATTGATCTATTTTCTGTCTCAGCTTTAAGAAAAAATGCTTTGCAAAATGGAAGACCTCATCTGAAATTTTCCCAATTAAACTTAAGCCACCATAAGTATGCTGTATGCACATCCTCTTTCCTTGTTTCTTTCTTATCATTTTAATTGGCTTTCTTCCCCCTAATTCTTTCAACCATTCAAATTTAATAGTATTTGTTTTTGTTGTCATCTCTGTGGCGTGCAAATATGCTATTTTTATTATTACTTTTGAATTAGCTTCTTTTAGTTAAAACAATTGAGCAGCTTGATTACTTCAGAGTTAGCACCATCTCTTTTGGGCAGTCAGCTATGTGTCTCTCATGTTATTAAGCATTCAAATGTCTTTTATTTTTATGGAAATAAATTGTGAATTATTATCATACCAATAATTGAATACACTTATGGAGCATCTATACTCTCAAACATTGTTGGACCTCAATTCTACTAATTACAGAGCTGATCACAAAGAGATGCAACAGCAAATCTATCACTTTTATCGTGATTCCTTGAATTTCTTTCTCTTTGATACCTAATGGCCATATAAATTTACCTTCAAAGTGTTGCTCATTTTGGGTGATTAACCCCCCCCCCCCCAACCCCCCT
>NW_006239231.1:350695-358115 GCF_000226075.1 Solanum tuberosum
ATATATATAATATATGTAATATTATCCATCTGCTAATGTGATCAGTAAGTTGTGCAAGTCTTTTGAAATCCAAGAAGTATACTACTGCAAGAATTTACAACCCACTACATTTTACTTCCTTCAATGTTATCATTCATTTGAGATTCAACAGGGAATCTATCACTTTTATCGTCATTCGTTGAATTTCTTTCTATTTGATACCTAATGGGCATATAAATTTACCTTCAGGGTCTTGCTCATTTTGGGGGAATAGCCATTAGCCCCCCCCCGCTTTAACTGATCATGTATCGTTCTTTCTGAAATTTTCATTTGCTCTTTTGCAGGTCAGCATCATACTGATGTCTGTTGTACACATTCTCAATATATCTAATAGTATATAATATTATCCATCTTCTGCAAAAGCCATCACCCTTGATTCATTAATATTAATATTTTAACAAACATAATATTTTGACTATTGGGCCTGTGCTTGCCACGGGCCTTCCCATCTAGTATATATAGATTGGAAATGTTTTTTATTTCATGTTGTAGCTTGATTACTCTATTTTGCTTTTAACTAAATTGTTAGTCTGGCATACTCTTTTTTTTTCCTTTTCTTTTTAATTAGATTGTTGTACTTCTAGCTGAAAGGTCGAGAGCCAAATAGAAATAGTTTCTCTATTCCCTGTTCCCTGAAGTTAGGGTATTGAATCTTAGTATTGTATGGATCTTGTGTATGATCTCTATTCCAAATTGTAATTTTTCTTTTGTTTGGTGATTCAGTCAGGGAGAGTTTGATGGTAGAGTTGGGAATCAAGTTGCCTCTAAAACGGTAAGGTGTCTGATACATGGTTCATCGTTTGTTCTTCTGATATTTCGTATAAATAAGAGGTTAGTAGAGTGGATTAGACGACAATATTTTCTCAGAGTTTGATTTTTCAGAGTATTTCATTTTTCTTGGATCTCTGAAAATTAAGGTCGTAACGAATTGATATTAGACATGTTGATGAGGCGCTCTCTAAGATCAAGAAACCTATTTATCTATTTTCCCATAACGAATTGATAGAAGGAGGGTCAAAAGGTGACGTAAAAAGTGGTTAATAGTTTGCTAAAGCTATTTAAATATGTGAAAATGGCTTGCAAAACTCTTCTGAATAGTAGCACATTTGCATTAAAATCTATTAGGCGTTTTATGTCTATCCTGATTCATTTGTACTCCTGAATATTCCTTTGTCAAAGATTCAAATATTGACTTTTAATGTGTATTAATATATGAGTAATTATATTTTTTTTTATTGATTTTGTGTTTTGTTATAGTCTATTTCATAATTCAACTTGCCGAATCTATATATCTTGCTTTTAATTGGATTGTTAATATGATATATTATTTTTCTAGAGTTGATTATCGATAGAGATGATTTAATGATTTAATGACGTTAATTTTTTTTTGACATGAACACAAATAGAAATTGTTTTTTGAAATTTTATAAGCAAATTGAAGTGAAAAGGTAAATAATTTTTTTTAATTCTCAAATTTTAAATTTCAGCTTCAAAGTGAAATTAAAAAAGAAAAGAAATTATGGCCAAACTTATTTTTTCAGAATTCAACTCTCAAAAAAGTAATAATTCATGGTCAAAAAGGGTAAAAAGGTGATGGATAAGACGTCAAGGAAGAAAGAGAAAGAAAAAAAATAATTTTTTTTAGCAAAGACAAGAGATGCTGTGAAAAAAATCAACAATTATTGTTGGCTTTCACATGCGTAAGAGGAGTTAACATATTTTTGTCCTATTTGATGGCACAAGGTGATATAAGAGATCAATCTCTCTTCAAATTTTATTGATAAAAATTAGTGGAAAGCAAATGTTAACAATAAATTAGAATAAAACTTAAATTTTAATATATAGATTAAAAGATAACTATTTTAAAAATTAATACCACGCGAAGTGCGGCTAAGTTTACTAGTTCTATAATATTTTGGCATTCCCTGTTTTCATTTTGAAAAACAAATGAAATGTACTCTGATTTGCTAAATATGATAAAGGATTGGATGAATATATATTTATACTAGATACAAGTGTCCGTAGTAGCACGGACCCAATATCTTAGTATTTTTTTAATTTTAATTTATGTTATATATGTAGAATTTTAGAAAAGTTGAATAAATTTAATATGATTTTGTTTGTGCAAATTTATTGTGAAGAGGTCCATTAAGATGTCTATAATTAAAGTATTTTTTCGTCATCGACTGTTAAATTTTACTCAATATAGTTACAAAATATAAACAAATATTACCGACATTCAAAATAATAAAGCAATAACTAAAGAATATGAATTTAAAACTAAAAGTCATAGCTAAAACGAATTTCATAATTTCGAAAAAATTATACACAAATTAAATTATAGCAGAACAAAAAAAGTAATTTTTTTTTTTTGAAACATGCTAAAGCAGGCACGTTGATGAAGACGTGTGCCTGTTTCAGCGTGAAATCTTGAATTTAAAACTAAAAATCATAGCTAAAAAGGATTTCATAATTTCAAAAAAATTATACACTAATTAAATTAAAGTAGAACAAAAGAAATACTCCCTCTGTCCCAATTTATATGACTCACTTTCCTTTTTAGTCAGTCCCAAAAAGAATGATACATTTCTATATAAAGTAACAATCTAATTATAAAATATCTATTTTACCCTTAATGAAATGATTTACAGCCACACAAATTTCTATCATTGATTTTGGACCAGAAGTTTTAAAAATCTTCCTTTCTTTCTTAAACTCCGTGCCGAGTCAAAGTACCTCATATAAAATGGGACGGAGGGAGTAATTTTTTTTAATTTTTTTTTTCTGAAACACGCTGAAGGAGGCACGTCGATTTTAAAAGTCATAGCTAAAAAAGATTCCATAATTTTGAAAAAATTATACACTAATTAAATTAAAGTAGAACAAAAGAAATAAATTTTAATTGTTTTTTCAGCAACATGCTGAAGCAGACACGTTAACGGAGAACTAAAAGTCAGAGCTAAAACGGAAAATTATACACTAATTAAATTAAGTAGAACAAAAAAAATAAATTTTTGAAGTTTTTTTTCGAAACACGCTGAAGCAGGCACGTCGACGTGCCTGCTTCAATAACTCCCTATATAAGAGAATATATACTAGTTCAATAAATACATATAGGTAAAAAAAAATATTCTAAAAGAAAACAATTAGAAGTAGAAAAAAATATATGGAGACTGATATAAACTTTTCTTCATTTTTTTTCCTGAGAGGATCTAATATAGTTAAATTTCTTTACAATAGCTTAGCTTGTTGATATTCTTTTTTACCATTTATAATAATGGGCTATTATATATCTAAAATAACTTTGGATATTTAAATTTATTCCTTTATCATAGATATAAAAATTATCCAATTTTTATTATTATTATTATTATTATTATTATTTAATGAGTATTATATAAGATTTCTCTAAAAGCAACATTTCTTTGAGTCTTGACTTTTAAATTAGAAATTTGCTTAGAAATACTTTATCAATTTCATTAGCATAATATCTAGTGTGTTTAGGTATAAGATTTAAAGATAAATATTTCTATTCAGTCAATTTTTTATTTCATTCTTTCCATATATGCCACATAACATATATTATAACATTAGCAATATAAGAGAGTTGTCACATATTGTTCATAATATCATTATGTCATACAAATTGTAATAATTTTTCATTTAATATATAGTTTGGTGTGTTTATAATTCATTGCAACACCCCATCACACCTGAATTGGCTAAATCTAGTATAGTGGGTCTTGTTTCGACGCGGGAAAAAAACTTTTTAAAAGGCATCTCGGCGAAAGAGGACTGAGAACCATAAGGCGAGCGCCAAAACGCTAGCACAAACTGCTCCCACAGACACACATGATAAGGGGGTGTGGGGACAACCAGGCCACCACTTTTACCAGATATGGGTCTGGACGACCCAAGAGCCCACCACTAGAACCCAACCCTTAAGAGGCTAAGGTCCAAGGGGCTACCGCAGGAAATAAGCTTCACCTGTAACCTTAAGGAACACAAATATATATATATATATATGTTTTTATTTATTCTCGAAATTCAAAATAGACATGTATACTTACTCAATCAACATCAATAATAACCACTTTTATTCATTATTTTGCTTAACAAACAATTTGACAGGTACAAAGACTTTGACTACTTCCCGAAGCAGCACAAGTACAACTATGAGGCATTTTACTTGCTGGCCACTGAGATAGAGCTAGAATTCCACAATCAATATTAGCACATACGTCATTAGCTGTGAAAGTTCCTGGGCAAAATTTAAGATCACCTAATACAAAACAATGAGAAGACTACATATTAAACGATATGATTAAAAAGATGAATGATGAAAATAGATATTTGAACGCGATTGTAGATAAAATAACTCCATATGCATTGAAAGAAAAAAGGCATACCTAGTGAATGGTTAAACAAAGTGAAAAAAATTGTCATAGCGAAAATAAAAGACATAATGAAACTCTTCATTTTTCTTCACTATTGAACTTTTGTATGATATGAAAGTATGAATTGTTGATACCATTTAGAACCTTATATAGGGCCTACAGAAAGATATGAAATTATGGTATTAATTCATATAAGACTAGTAAATCTGTAATTTATAAATTACTTACCAAAAAATACAAATGAACTTATGGTATTAATTCATATAAGGCTAGTAAATCTGTATTCTTAAATTACTTGCTTATAAGGTATAAATGAGCTTAGGATAATAAGGAAAGTAAATCTGTATATTTAAATTCATTGCTACAAAAATGCAAATGACACTATGGTATTTATTTAAATAGTGTAGTAATCATGTAATATTGAGTTACTTGCCAAAAAAAATGACACAAAATAACTATTTTGTGCCCATTGGGTACCTACCAAGATAATAGTGATAGTGTATAAATTATTAAATTTTAATTTTTTAATATTATTCAAATTCTATGATATTTACGTTGATTCTTGCTTTTTATTTAGTCAGAATACCTTGAGATCCTCTTCAACTTGACATGTTTCATACAATACTTAAGACGAGAATTTTGAGTTTATATATTCTATAAATGAGACTTATTAGTTTCGTAATAAATTATTCACAAATATTAAATAATAAATACATTTTTAACACAAATAAAAAATCTATGTGAAAGTTACTAATTTTGTTACATTCATAAGTGATAACTTTGCTTCTTTACATTGCATATTTTTTTTTTTCTAAGCCATATATGCCTCTCCTTTGATCTTTGAGTTTCGATAACCTCGACTATTTGACCTATTCACCGAATGAAATTACATTGTCACTATCTAATTTTTTTTTAAAGTCATGATGACAGTAATTATAAAACAAATCAAAATACAATAATCAAATATGATAAAATCTAATGTGATTAAATAAGTCTAACAAAAATAATGCAGGAAATCACTTTGAAAATATAACAAAAGATAAATCATGATCCAAGACCAAGTTTAACAAGTCATAAAAGACTAAAAAATCTACAAATAATATATATATATAACGTCGGAGGGTTATCAACCCACTTATTTATAAGTTCAACTTATTTTATTCTTCTCAAATTCAGCTCAATCCATCTATTTGATACCTTTATTCAGAATGGTAAAAAAAACACTTTTAGGGTGTGTTTGGTATGAAGGAAAACATTTTCTACTCACCAACCAAACATGAGAAAATAAGTCAAAAATCAACTTGTTTTCCAGGAAAACACTTTCCATGGAAAACATTTTCCTTCATACCAAACACACCCTTAGTGTCTATCGAGTAATTTTGTTGAATAACTCTATTCCTATGGAACCTAATAACTCCACACGTCGGAGGGTGAGGGTGGGGTGGGGTGAACATTTAATGTATGGAGGATTGTTTAGATGTTGGTTATGAGCGATAAAGTATAACTCCATAGTCTTAATAATATTAACTAGTAATCTGAAAGAAAGTTTACAATCTAAAAATGCTTAAAGGTTCAAAAGTTTAACTGTTAATGCTTTTTGCTATTTATTTACTATGAATCCTGTGACTTCATATCAAATTTTACCAAGAAAGTTTATTAAAACCTGCAACTCCCCCCCAAGCTAGCGTTAGTACCATTAGATGGTAGTAGCTAGGACATTGCAAGATCGAGCCATGACTTTTGTCCAATCGATTAGAACTTGGCTAATCGTCTTATTGTTGGCATTGCAAAGAAAGCAGCATGCATTTTCTGCAATTCCAATGTGATGTAAGTACGAGTCGTGGAGAGTCTGTAATGGCAACAGCGCCAAGATAAAATAAATTATCTTGCAGGGTGAGGATTGATGAGGAGAAATCTCGAACAGGGCTTGCTGCTACTACCAATGCATCTACAAAAGAAAATTAAAGTCATTAATGAATCAGCATATTATGATTAGTATAAGAATCAACCAACCAAAACATACAGCAGAACTTGTTAAAATAATTACATATCTCAGTAAAAAGGCACAGCTATAAAGGAAATAACTTCTTTCTTTTCTGCTAATTTGAGAACACTTTAACACATAATCATCACATATGCACATTGCCTTTTCTTTAGAAGAATGCCTGAGAATAATAAAAGAAACATACTAAGAGCTTTTATTGGTTTATGATGTGGCTCTTCACATTTTCCTGGTGAACAGTCCATTTTGTTCTTTCATTACAGATCGATTAACACCAGTTGTGGATATATTGAGTAAGATAATCTTTTCTCGAACTCCATAACATAGCATTTCTAATTAAAAGGTTGTATAGTGAGGGGGGAAAGGGCTCAACTGCTCAAGAAAAATAAAATGGTTTGGGAGTGGTTTGGTAGGTCAATCATCTGTCTGTCATGCACACATTGTGCTCCTATCCAAGTTTGACCAATTTTCTTAGCTTAGTACAACCATATGGTTGAATATAAAACTGCTTCGCATAATCAAATGGCACAAGGTTAGATTTGACATAAAAATTCATAACATACTTATTCATATCAGTTTTACGCAAAAGTAATATTCTGAATTCACTGCAATGTACTCTAGTGTTAAGCTTTTAATAGAACAACAAATGATGTGAACTTTTAGCATTTGGGGGGGTCAGAATAAACATATAATACTGAACATACAGATGTTCAAGGAAACCAGTCGTTATTATAGAAAGAGAATCCAAAAGCTAGTTAAGTAGGATCACCACAAGGAAGATCATACAACAACACTTTGTGGACTTTTAAAAGTCCACTTATTTGGCAAAAAGTACGCAAAAGTGTTCCTATTTAAAAATTTAAGGGTAGTTATGGAACTTTGCAAAATCTTCCCATAGTTCTTAAACTCCATGCCCAGTCAAACTACATCACATAAATTTGAACGGGGAAGGGGGGGGGGGGGGAAGTTATTTCAAGATCCT
>NW_006239231.1:358154-367823 GCF_000226075.1 Solanum tuberosum
CATAAATTTGAACGGGGAGGGGGGGGGGGGGAGTAAGTTATTTCAAGATCTTATCTAAGGAAGTCTGCTAATACAAAAGACAAGGTGGAATACTGTTTACAAAAAGCCATGATCGCCATTAATTGATTCTCAAGTAAGACCCTTGGCCCAATGGTTTAGTTGAGTTTTCCTTATCATAAAAAAGGTTTATGGATCCTCTTGATTCGAATTCTAAGCCACTTATTTTTTACATTGAAAACTCTAAGAACATTGGTATCAGGAATTGTGAAGTCAAAATGGTAAAGTTATCTTTCAGCACAGTGCACAACTTTATTAAGGGCAAAGCATGTTTCTAAAGAGTACAGGATAGATGACTGTCAAAGTATTTTCATTTTTTTCTCTGTAGTCCATGTAGGAATTATGGACATGAAGTTCAGTTGTACTATTTCTCCAGAATGAAAGCTCCTATGATTTTTTTATTTTTTTTGAGAAGCAATATATGCCACAAGATGGTTTCAGTAGGCTTCAGCATTAAAAATAAAAAGAAAGAAGTTTATAGGCCCCATAAGCTGAATCAGAGTGGTTCGTGGTAATTTATTGATTACCGCTGCTAAGTGTATGCAATGATCTTCTCAGTCATAGGAAAAAATAAAGAACTGATAATTCAAGATGAAACAATGAAGGATCCAGAGAGAATTAAAGGGGAGATTATTGGTTTTTATCAGAAGCTTTATTCAGAAACCTCATATAGAAGACCTTCCAGCAACCTAATCAACTGTCCAATGGTCACTGAAGCTGAAAATGAACTGTTACAAAGGGAGTTTGAGGAGCAAGAAGTACTAGCATGTCTGAAGATGTGCGCCATGGACAAAGCTCCTGGTCCAGATGCCTTACCTACTTACATGGTGTCCATCTTCCCTATTCCTAACAGGGTGATACAAAGACTTGATAAAATTAGGAGGGATTTCTTATGGAAAGGGAGGAAAATGATTCCACTGTCAAACATTTAGTCAAGTGGAACAAGGTTCTCTGGGGGAAGAAACATGGGGGTCTTGGAGTAAGGAATTTGAAAAAGCAGAGCAAAACCCTTAGACTAAAGTGGTTATGGAGGTATTCTCAAGAGCCTCAACCATACTGGGGAAAAGTAATTCAAGCAAAATATGGAGAGGAGAACAAGTGGATGACAAAGGAGGTCCTTTCACCATATGGAGTAAGCCTATGGAAGTCCATCAGAATCTTGTGGCCTCTCTTGAAGATCAATACGACCATCAGGGTAGGAAATGTCATCAAGACTTCATTTTGGGAGGATAAATGGTTGGGCAACTTTAGCTTGGAAAGTATCTTTCCAGAGATGCATGACTTGGCAGTGAATAAACAAGTGAGTGTAGCTGAGGTTTGGACACAGCATGGATGGAATTTCCAGTTTAGAAGGAATTTCAATGATTGGGAAATCGAGATCGCGACTGATTTTTTTGGAAGGCTGGAAGCTTTTACAGGAACAAGGGATGAACATGATAGATTATGGTGGAGCAGAAATAACAAAGGCACATTCGAAGGTAAACTCTGCATATAAGTTGCTAAAATCAAGATGGACAACAACCTTCTCTTTGGCCTTGGAAGCAGATTTGGAAACCTAAAATCCCTTTCAAGGTGTCATGTTTCACTTGGCTTCTGGCAAGAGAAGCAATTTTAACACATGAAAATCTCAAGAAAAGGAAAGTTCTCCATGTGTTCTAGATGCTATTTATGTGGGGAAGAGGTTGAAACAGTCAATCATCTGTTTCTCCAGTGCAGAATAACATCCCAGCTATGGAGGATTTTCATTAGGCTCAGGGGTTTTGCTTGGGCTATGCCTAACAGAATCACGCATCTTTTATACAGTTGGGGAGAAGTAGGGGTGGGAGCAGCAGATAGAGATAGATGGAGGATTGTCCCCGCCTGTATTTGGTGGACTGTTTGGAAAGAAAGAAATGCTAGATGTTTTGAGAGCAAGAGTTGTGATCTTCAAAAGATCAAACTAAATTGTATCAGGCTTTTTTGCTTCTGGTGCAAGCAAATGTATTTAGAGGACACTGAATCCATTATAGATATCCTAGGTTCCTGTTAGGATTCAGATTCAGTTTTCTTACTTTTTGACAAGCTGTAAATATGGTTTAGTGCAACCCAAGCACTGGTTCAATGAATATACACAATGTTACCTTCTCAAAAAAAAACAAAAAATTCTCCAGTTAATACTATGTGAACTATAACGCTAACCTCATACTTACATTTAGTCGTATTTTACTTATATAAAGAGTTAATGACGTTAAATCCCCCTCTCCACCTCCTCTCTAAAAAGGTAAATTTCCTGCCCCCTTGATGATATTTCTAGACGATCACAGGAAAAGATAAATATTCTACTGATAGGTGATATCGGATCACAGACCCCACATGAACTTCAATGTTAAGGAACACTATGTTCTAATACAAGTTGATGATGCAATATCAAAAGGGGCCAGTGATGGAACACTTTAGCAAAATGTTGTGGATGCAATATTTCACAGCTGGTTTAGCCGTTAATGATCGGTTTTGTTAGAAACAATGAACAAAGATTTCGGTCTATGTTCCTTAATAATTGAAGAAATACTCCGTGTCCCATTTCCATTTCATGGAAAATGTACTCTAAACTATAGAAATATGAGAAAGTGCAATCCACATTATAATTATCCCCTGAAGTCTCAGTGACCAAACTGAGCTGCCAAGTCCAACTGTTAGCCAATACATGCAGTATTCCAACAAATAAACGTGCAAAGATGCACTTTCACATTATATTTTTTATTCTTGAAAGAAAACTTTCACATTTTTTTTTCTTTTTGAATCAGTAAAATGAAATTTTATTCAAAAGATAGCATTAAGATGAAATTGTAGTATGCACAAGCAGAAAATAATGCACTTCCAATCACACTAAACGCAATGTCTGGTATTCCCCAAGGTAACTTGTAATAGGCCAGATGTCCAGCAGAGAATATATTGCGGCCTCTCCTTCCAAATTGTCCTCTAAAGGTCAGGTGCAAAACAACATAACTGGCTAGCTGAGAATTTTTCTTATTTCTTCTGAAGAAGTATGTGGCACAATCATTCTGTCAACTAGCAAGCCGACTAATAGTACTCATATCCATCTTTTTATTGTGTTACCCTACTGCTATCTGTTCCATCTTTTGTGGTTCATTTTCGTTATCCTTAAAGCTATCAATGAGAAGCTCCCAAATAAGGCATTCTCTTGCGCTACTTCATCACGCATACATTAATTATCCAACAGTAGATTGATGTTCTCACATTTTCAATCAAGTAAGCAGATACTAGACTATTACTCAAGTGTCAAACATAATTAGAAGACAAGCACTTAATAAGTTTTGATTAGTTGATTTCTGAAAATAAATGGACTATATAAGATCTTCACTCAATTGTTTGTCTTATGTAAGAGAGAGAAAAGAAGCAGACAAGTAGATATACATATCCGTCTAATATTAGCAAACTGAATCCAGAGACATTCTTGTAAGCCAATTTGTAAGGTTCCAACTTGTAAGGACACTAACTACAGAGATATGATTGGAAAACAATAAGAAAGAAGAGCACTTACCAAAAGTTTAATAACTGAATTTAAGAACCACACTCGTACACTCAAATTGACCTGGGATGCATCTGCGCTTCTGCGGGAACCAAAGTCTCTAGCTCCTTATGCTTCAGATACTGATCCAGAATTGTACACCTAGCTGTTTCAATGCAAAGTACCCCAGAGCTGAAAAACAAGCACTATGAAATGCTGTAGGACCCATTCCCATTGAAAAACCAGTTCACCTTTCTCCTTTCAGTATCTGTCTAACAGTAGCCAAGATGCCAGTAACCATAGAAACGTCAACCTTATTGGCAGGTTCAGAATCAAATTGAGTCATCAACCAAGTCTTCACCACATCTAAAAGCATTGCTAATGAAGCTGATATTGCACCAGCCAGTGCCCCACAACAAACACTCTGAAATGGCTCCACACGCTCCCTTTTTGTCTTTCGCCTTCAAGTAATCAAACAATGAATAACTCAAGGCCCCAGCAGAGAAATTCCTCAACAATGTAGCACTATATCCAGCATACAATCTCAAGATTCCATCTTTATCCAAAATTCTCATCAATACCTGCCAAGACCTCCCTTTAGCCCCAGACTGAATCCTATGGGTAATCAATTCCTTCAGCACCATTATAGCAGATGACACTATACTCCCTTTGCACCAGCTTTGGGTGGAATGAGCACAGAAGAGTATAGAGGAAATTTGGACAAGTCCCAAAATACACAGCAGAGGAAGAAGTGGACCCAACAATTACAGCAGAAACACCACTGTGAAATCCAAGAAACCCTTTGCTTTGAAAAGTTTTGACAATGACATCAATTGTTCCACTGTAAATCTCAGACACCCCTTAGTTTGCGGCTTAGTTTTGATAGTGTCAAGTGGGTGGAGACACCCATATGTGAATGCACCAGCAATGCCACATAAGTGCTCTTTCAACCGCAGAGAGATTCTTAAACAACACATGAACTTATTGGGAGTCCCTAGTGGTAGGTTTCAGAAAAATTGAAGTGGGGTTCTTGACTTGTGTTTAAATTGAAACAGGAGTTGAGGAAAACTTGAATTTGGGACTGAAAGGATGGTTTCTTGACAAGTATCAAAACAATTTGGCACAGTGAAATTAGTTTATTTCCCCCTTTCCCAACCAATAGAGAGTGCAAAGTAAGACAGGAGATGCAAATAGGTCCTAGAAAGCAGAGGAAAAATAGATATGGCACACACAAGTATAATTCCATCATCCTTCAGATATCTTGGAGTCACCCCGCCTACAAATGGGAGCATAGTATGTAGTCTTCCCTCTCTTCCTTCAACAAAGTAGAGAAACAATCAATGTATTTCCACTGTGAAGCACGAGAGCTTCAGCCTAACATTTGTTTTGTTTCTACATTAACAAAGTGGGAGTAAATATTACAAATCAACAGAGGAATCAGGTCGTCAGAAATATTGGACATAAAATAGGGATCAAACCCCTTCAAGTTGATGTTCACACCCATCAGAAGAGGAAAGAAAAGTGAATCCCATTAGTGTCGCAATTGCAAAACTAAAATAGATGGCCCCTAATTGGTCAGATATACAGGGCCAAACCAAGCTCCTATATACTACAAAGGCATCGAAAGAAGGCCTTAACATTGTGGGTTCCGTTTCAGGTTTTTCCCGTCTCGCTTCTTGAAAGTAAAGGAAAGAAAGGAAACAGAAAACATATTACTCCATTAGTTCCTTTTCACTACAGTAATTAGTTATCTATATCAAATATGCATAGAAATGTTTGCTAACTTACCCACTAAAGGAAAACTCTGTCTTCACGATGTTAAAGCTATAATTAGTGAATGAAGCCACAGCCAAACTCTTAGTCTTTGAACAATCTGATCATAACTGCATATATGACCTAGTTAAGATTGTCTGAGGAAGTTAAATAGGACAGATTCAGACATTATATGTTTATTTGGAAACAATTTCATAAAAGGCAAGACCAAAGAACAGATTTTAAATAGCAAGGAAATTTGATGATAGCACAAGAAAGCTGCCAATGCCCTTGAATCTTCTCTCTGTCCTACTTCGAACATCTTCTTTATGATATAGGGGCTAGAATATTTCAAGAAGAATCTTTTGATTAGAACTATCCTAAAAAAAAAAACTTTTGATTAGATCTAAGGGCTCATCCCAACTTCAAGTACTGAAACAACATTAAAATAACAAAATTCAAGGCTACACTTTTCTTTGAAAAAACTCTTTGAACAAGACATTAAGAATTATATTTACACCTTCAACTGAACTGAGAGAAGTGATGAAATTTGAACCTCTCCCACCCTCTACTTAACAGAAAATACTTCAGCCCATAGAACACATTTTCTATGTGATCATTACACATTTTCTATTTGATCACTAAAGTAGAACTTCTAGATAATGTCTATCATATCCCCCAGCTTTTGGAATAACAAATCGGAAAGCCCTCAACTTTTACATCTCAAGGTGCTCAAGAATGCTTTAGTAGTGGAATCCTACATGAAGAATCCACAGTAAACGCATGGCTATACATTTAATGTATATATTCCAAATTTCATCCAAGTTTTAACTTAGAAGAAAAGAAAAAGGTATGTTACATTAAGAATACCACAAATAGTATAAAATACAAAAAATGGTGCAAAATGAACTATGTAAGTGGCAGAAAATATTTTCATCCTTCTCTATTTCTTGAGATCAAAAAATCAGTTTGTAAGTCTCAGAACCTCTCAATAACAAAAAGACAGTTAACAAAATAAATTGAGCAGATTAGGTGCAGACATATATGATATAACATCATTCAGAAGTAGCCAATCTTTACCTGAAAACAAATATATAAGGAGAGAAAGAAAGGAGCTGATCCTAACTGATTCTTTAACTCATCTTCTAAGCTTTTCTTGGTAGGGCAACTGGGAGAGGCACAAGAAGATCAGAGAAATAAACTGATGTTAATATGGATATGTTTACATTTTCCGTTCCTTATGGAGCATTGTCATCAAACAGAACTTTGTAAAACCGCTTTCTCTCTTCTGGATCAAATATGCCACCTAGATCTCCTCCCTCCTTATCTTGTTCTGATGTTTCGTCGCTTTGGTTCCTCCTTTTCTCTGGCTTTTGCATTATCATGCCTCTGTTCCTCTTCTTTTCTAAATTTAATAGATAATGTCTGCGATTATATTCATGGAGTCCCTCCTGCATCAATTCACCAAACTTCTCCTTGACAACAAGAAGAGGATCCTTTTCGATCAGTTCAGTCCCATTATATGCTTCCCTCAGGAGAACTGTATAGATCTGGTATCTGTTAGAAACATAGAATATTCCAGGATGTTTGAGCAGAAAAACATTTAATTTCTCTGGTAGACATAATTCTCTTCTAAAATGGCCCAATTTGAAAATTGATGCTTTTTTCCACAAGGTCAATGACAACAATTCATGCACCAACCCCACTGTTCTCTTGTCCATTTCCTTTGAACCCTCCACTAAACCATCAAATCCTGAATAAGGTGAAACATATAAAGTAGAATTAAAATCTTCAAACCTTTCCAATGATTTGACCCAAGTTGGAGGCAACGAGCACGGAAAGCATGGCTCTCGACCATCCTTTTTAGCCGTTGTTTCGATTGCAGAAATAGCTAAATCAGGATTCCAGGCTGTGAGCTCTATCTCCATCGAACTCCGTCTCCCAGTGTGGTTAACAACTCTAAATATTTGAGGGTACTTGGGTACAATTCTGAGCAAATAATCATCAGGAAATCCAAAATTTCTCCTCAGTTCATTAAGTTTCATAACATTCAACCTTTGATCACGGGTCATCATCAACAACTTAGCTAATCGGTCTGCGTATAACGGTTCTTGCATATCCTTTACAGACTCTTCCTCTTGAGTCAAAAATATCATTCTTTTAGTCATCCCACAATAATACTCATCATTCTCAAGGTAGACTTCAAAGCAACAAGGGTACTTTTTAAGCCAATTTAAAGCTTTGCCTTGAAGATCAAGAGTCTTGAACTTCTTCTGCAGATACTTTACTGATGCAACCTGGTCAGGACATCTCATAATAATGTTCTTAATCTGATTATTAACTACCCATCTACGATTTCTATGTAATGCAGCTTCAAGATCTGGATCTTTCTTCATTGACCAGAGAGAAAACCTTCGCACAAGATGAAAATGAAACATTGGATCACATAAACTCAAGTACCCATTTCTTTGGGTTTTCACATAAATCCAAGTTGCCATTTACTAATCACCACTTACACAGTATGAGCTATGGGTTCAGACGAACAAAGTTCAAATTTTGAATGCCCTAGAATGCTATTTACTATGATTTCTCTTCGTTCTCAAAAACAACAACAACATAGAGTCTGCCACAGAAAACATATGAAATCAATTCAAATTCACTTTAAGGCGCTATTTGATAATATTGAAAACCCAATAGCTTAAATTTGCAGAAAAGATGAAATCTTGCTTGCTATCAAAACAACGAGGGAACCGATAGTCGGAGAGGCGAATGAACCTTGGATTTTCTGCTCAATTTTGTATCTCTTTCTTGTTTTGTCTCAGACGCCGAAGTGGACAAATAGCGATATTAACACTTTGTTAGGATGATTGTTATATATTGTTTCATAATATATATGTATCGTACTGTACTATTTTCTTCGTTTAAAAGTAACGATTTCTTTTCTTTTTTAGTCTATTTAAAAAATAATGACTTTTTTCTTGTAACATTTTAATTTCAAATTTCCACGTGGCATGTTTAAAACCATAAGATTGAAGGGCAATTTAGTACATTTGACATGATTTTAATTTAGGACCACAAGATTCAAAAATCTTCTTTATTTTCTAAAACTTCGTGTCAAGTCAAACCAGATCACTCTTTTTGAAATGAAGGGAGTAGTATTTTAATGAATATAATATTTAAATGGATTGTTTCGTTCTCTATCGTGATATAATGTCAAATATTCATAATTTGAACATAAATTTATTAGAAAAATAAAGTAAGGACAGAACTATTATGAAAAGTTAGGGTAAAAAATGAAATATAATTATTAAATAATAATAATAATAAATAACGACAAAATAAGAAGAAAATATTAAGGTAACGAAGCGATTACACCAAATTGATCGTTGCATAAAATGGATGTTTTATTCTTACCTAATGATAAATATGTAAATGAATGTTTTATTCTTACCTAATAATAAATTTAAACGATATGATACAATATAATACAACGGGTTACAACCATCTAAACAAAGTGTTGTGGTATAGTTTTTACGATATAGTATGTTTTTTTAAAGAAATTATTTAATATTTGGTCAATTTGTAGCAAGTAAATTACGCAATACATCTAAAGGAGCTATTTAATTAGCCGTTTGTTATAAAATGAAGATAGTGTATAAAACTTAAATAGCAAGAAGAGAGATATTAGTAACATTTCTTAGGATATTTTGGTGATTTTTTTAATATAAAATATTAGAAGAAGGGGATATATATAGGTTATAGACTTTGGAACAAGAGTATGTTACTATTTGACCACATTGACATTCACAATATTTTTACTAAAAAACTTGTGGTGAAAAAAAAGAGTGTAAATATTTAGTAATACGAATTGAGAGTTTCTTCATTAAAAATTTTGATTAAGGAAAAAAAGAGTACAAGACTAGTTCATATGCACAGATTAAAAATTGTAAGAAATAGATGTCTATCGTGAAAATCAATCAGTTGTACCACCCGAGCAGTTGGATCTTATCTCTATTTTTTGGCATTTCCATCTCTCTATTTGGTTTCCAGATTTGGAAATCTTTTTAAATCTAGTGATAAATTTAGTTCCAGGTTGACTCTTGATGACACATGACAAGTATATCTCCCACCGTGCCACGTCTAGAACCTCTCCCCCCACCCCCAAAAAAAAAGTCGGCATTCTTTCTCAACATGCAAATGTTGTCGTTCTCCCTTTCCTTACCAGGCTGGCACTTCCCACCACAAGCATCCTCTATGCGCTCCTTCCCATTAACCCCACAGCACCAAGTTCAGCATTTTTCCTTCCTTCCTCCCCACTCCACCCCATGTCTTTTTTTTTTTTTTTTTTTTTG
>NW_006239231.1:368299-385286 GCF_000226075.1 Solanum tuberosum
ATGACAAGGGAAACCCGCAGTCGCTACCCTTTGGGTGCGCACAGGGTAAAAACTCCGCTCCTATGCAATAGCTCGCAAATCACATAGGAGAGGTAACCCGCACTAGGCAAGCCTGGTGTGACGAGCTCGACCCAGAAGGCAAACCCCTTGCTTTTGCTGGCAAGGGGTTTCGAACTTGAGACCTCCAACATGGAAGTCCCAAGTCCAAACCACTGGGCCACCCCATATGTCTTATCTTCTCCATACCCAAAGATGCAACCACTAGACATCTTTCTTCCTCCTTCCCACCTATCTAACCTTACACCAGAACCCCTATCCACGTCCTTCATAACTCCAAGCAGCCCTTCAACAACATGGGAAACATAGAAAATGATGGTCAAAAAGCACTTCTGCAAATTAAATGCAAGCCACATGTCCATGTAAATGAAAACAGACGTGATGCCTCGACACAGTAAACTTCTTACAACTAATGTCAAAAACTGGAGACCAAATGATGTAGAGCTAAGGACAATGGATAACTTGGAGACCGATTAGGCATATTTACTCATAGGTGAAATGTGTTATTTGAACTGGATATGTTGGAAACGCAATGGACCTTTTAAAGATGGACTCAACTCATTTATTAACCCATTCAATCCCTTCAGAACCCATAAAAGCGAATGAAGTAGGACTATCGTTACAAGTTAAACCTTCTATGTTTTTAGCTTCAATGAAAGAATGACAAAAGATTACTTTCTTTTTCTTTTCACAAAGGGTTGACACTTCGAACAAAAAGAAAGAAAACTAAAAGGAGGACGGAAAAAATGATAGCAAGCAACGCCATGACTAGAAAAATCGCATGCAGATCTTGTTTATTTGAATTGAAAAGTAGCCATTTTGAAGATATTTCAGTCTGACTAAATTACACAGTTGTGACCAATTGGGCCACCGCAGAAGGCCATTCTATGTGACATGTAGCGCAACTTGTTTATATTTAATATATATGCACCACGTTCAGTTTAAATAATTGATGGAGCTAAAGTCCTGCATTCTCCCTCCATGTATAATTGCATATATATGTTGAACTTCAGAAGAAATCATGAAATCAAGGACTATCCCAGATGACAACCACTTTACAACTTGTATTTACAAAATTGATGATGGAGATAAGTGATCAGCGGTAGTGCTTAAAAGTATTCACAAAATCAGTAAAGACTACCAAGCGACCAGCAGGATACACTTAGTCAAATCTTCAATTATTTCCAGCAATTAAACATCTTCCATCCAAGTGACATGAAACTACCCATGTTTAGAAGTCGAGCAATAATTTCCAAAAACCAGCTGTTGGGGAAAAAAACTGAGAGAGGGGAGTAAATAGATGGCTGATAGTGCCATCACACTGATTGCAACGCAAATCATGAGGGCATAACAGAAACTGGGAAAGTACCTTTCAGTATTTAGATCCTTCCCAGTTACTCCTGATGGGATCTAAGTCATAATTTTAGACAGCACTGCCAAAATGATACTTTCTAACAATTATATGCATTGCATGTAGCACCTGCAATGGCAAAGTGTCCCATATGAAGGTAAGCTATCAAAGTAACTTCTACAGATCTACAAAATAAGGAGTTTAAGGACTAAACCGAATAACAAACCTGCAATAAGTGTGATCACATAACCTCTTTTATAGGAAAAACTCCTATCAAAGAAAATAATCTCTCAGGATGGTACCTGCTGACCAGCCCTGTGTATATATCCAAGAGACCTAAGAGCATCAATCTGTTGCATCTCAAAGAACTGGCAAGAAATAAACTCAATTAGCCTTTATTAGCTATTGTTGAGGAGAAATAAGACTATACATATTATATCCAAAAGAAAACCGACCTTGTTAACTAAATTAACCATTCCATTACTGTGCATTGTAGATTTAAGTGCTCTCTGAAGCAACCTATCAAAATTATAATAAACAATCAGCCACTGAGAAAATAAACAGACAAGTCGTTTCTAATGAATCTATGAATAATAGATTACTTACCATTGAAAGTGCCAACTAAATCACAAAATTGTGATCAGATGCCCCCTGTGGCTGCATGAAAGTTTCATAATCATAAATGTTAGCACAACCTGCATATGACATCTGAATAGAGGACATTTTGTTAAAGTAGTGACTACATTGAACTGATTATGAAGAGTAATATACCTGACAACCGATAATACAATGCAAAAGTTGGTGTAAGGTTGGTAACTGTTCAAGCAACTAAATAACCTTACTGCCAGATATCAAGCAAATAGAGCAGAGGAGTTTTACTCTCCTTTGTCAATAGATCAGTTGCATTTAATGTTTCTGAAAACCCTCCCCATAAGCAAATTTGAGCCCAAAACACCAACAGCACCTAAGTTTGAATGACCAAAAGAACATATAAATGATAGTAATACATGAGCAAGACAAAATGCCATGAAATTTCAGTGGAATTCACACAAGCAATAGATTACTATAAGGAGAAATGGTCTACCCCGTACTTGTAAACTCACTGCAAGGAAATCCAAATTGAGATAAAATTAAATATCAGGATTCAGGTAACACTTAAGTAGAAATTGGCCTGGAGAACCTTGACATCTTAGCCTTAACAAATAGTAATATAACGTATAACGTCTACATGTACTCATCTAGACATACACAACTGTAGAGGCTACTGTGAAAAATGAAGTCTACTGCCACTGATAATTCTCAGCATTTAGCAGGAAATACGTTCCCATAATGGTCTTATACTAACAACAATACAATGACAATTAGGAAAACCAAAAGCAGAAAAACCATAAGCATAATAAACTTGCACAACCTAAACTCAACGAATGAAGATTGTCGAAGAGCCTGAAATACCAAAACAAATTCATGATGCATGAATCTTTCCATTTTTATACAAGTGTTCAAATATTTCAGAGAGAGAAGAAAATGGAGCATACGCCACATGAGTAGAGATAGAAGATTTAGATATAAATCACGTGCTTGAGGCCAAATGCTCATCGTACTTAAAACTGATCTTTTTGCATTCCTGTAAAATAACAACAGTAGAATTTATCCAATAAATCTGAAACAACACAATAGAAACACAGTCTCTCTTTGCAGAAAAAATCCGATAGACAGTTTCAGTGGTCAAGAAACAGCTATGCGTAACGGCAACAAAAAATTGAACCTAAACAAATAAAAAGACCATACCAATACCATTGTTACACAAACTCCAACTAAAACAGAGCACTCATTAAAACCAAAATGAATATTTAACTCACAGAAATATCTCAGCTATGTGTAGAATCAAATAAATCAAGCAAGTAACTTTATTCACCTTACTTACAGCTCTGTACCTAGGCTGTGCCAATAGTTTGTCCATTAGGAGGCAATATCATTTCTAATCTCTTCGTCATTTGGTAGAGCTTCTGTAACTTTTCCTCCTCTCCCAGCTGTAAGAGAAACCTCTTCAACATCTCAAACACTAGCTCGCTCATGTGCCTACCCCTCTTCAACATTTGCTCAGAGCACTCAAATGCTTCTTCAACTTTCCCACGGGAGCACAATCCTGTGACCAGAATTTCTAAAGAATGGCAGTGTGGACAGTGCCCTTTATTCATCAGGTAATTCCATAAGCTCAAACCCAGATCAACTCTCTGGTTTTCACAAAAGAATTTCATCAGCATCACAACAGTACGTGCCTTAGGCAAGAAATTTTTGTCAACCATCCTTTCGTAAAGATCAATGACACCACCAACATCATTTGATCTTATCAATCCCCAGAACATAGTGTGGTAAGTTAAATTGTCAAACTCAATATTTTTCTCCTCCATCTCATCCATTAAGACTGCTGCAGATTTGACATCCCTGGATTTGATAAGAGAACTCAAAAGTGCATTATAGGCTCCAGTGTCTGGTTGAAAATTTCTCTTGAAGATTTCATTGAAGAGTTCCTTAGCTTTACTTATATTACGAGCAATCCCTGCTCCATGAATCAAAGTTGTTATTGTTTCTACTGTAGGCAAGCAATTTACCCTATCCATTTCTTCAAACAGCTTCAAAGCATCACCAAAACGACCTTTCTTGCAGTATGCATCAATTCTTATACTGTATGTTACAGAATTAAGCTTAAAACCTCTTTTAACCATCTCATGGTAAAACAACTCTACGGCAGTAATATCCCCTGATTCCTTGAACCCCAAAAGCAAGATATTCATTGTCTTGGTATCAGGTGGGAACCTAGAATGGAGTTTGTTGAATACTGAACGAGCTTCTTTCATCTGCCTCTGTGAGCAAAATGCTCGAAGAAGAATATTGAACTCTTCGGTGCCAAATTTCTTCCCGGGGAATAAATGCTGCTCCATCTTCTCAAATGCTTCAAGGGTATCTTCATAGGACTGATATTTTGCTATTCTTGATAGCATGATGCTCAATGACTTAAGGGTGAGCAACGACGGTTGTAGCTGTTGAATTTTCTTCATTAGTTCCCAACCCTTATCAAAGTATCGCATTCTTGCTAGTACGTGAAGTGTCTTCTCAAATGCATCAGAGGTTGGACTATACTCAGGATGGTGGAGGCAGAACTCAAAAAATTCATATGCTTTAAGACCATTTGCATGTGCCGCAAATAGGCGACCAATGACATTTTCAACAAACATGGTAGACAGGATACTCGAAGAGACATGCCGTTTAAGCGTTGGTTGCAGAGGCTGAACAGGAAAAGGGTGGTCATTGATGATTCTAGCAATTGTTTCAACTTCATCTTTTGTTTCTGAAACAGAATGAACCAAACTGCTTGACCAAAAGCGATGTCCAACAACTCGCAAAACTCGGCCAAATTTATCTATTCGAGTAGAAATCACAACCGCCATTTCAAGTAACAAGTCAAAGTTTTGCACTTCAATCAATACAAACACGATAACAACCACACCTTATCCTATCTGAGTGAGCTGACAATCGTTTAGCAATCTACAGAGATTTTAGAAATCTATTAGAAAAAGGCAGCATCTAAAAGCTCATCAACTCAAACAAATTAAAAGGTATCCTCTAACAACTCAAAAATAATACTCTAGCATTCAGTAAATCTTAACAATTTCTATAAAACTAATCTTAGTGATAACAATACTCACTTATACCACCAAATCATACCAGAAACTAAATGAAATTAAAAAAAAAAAACTCCTATATTTGTTAACTATCAGCAACACACCCAACAGTTCCACTAATCAATATGCAAAACGAAAAAACTGTTAAACACAAAGCAAAAAAGAAGGTTAATGAATATCAAATGCTTAGGTTAGGGTTCTGTAACTCACAAAAGTGAAAGATTTACTCTAGATAAGGAAGGTCGACCAGCGACCGGCGACCAGGACTGCAAATTCTGGAGCGGATGCTTTGGAGGAATGGCGAAAACTACTCTCTGCTTAAGAAAAATTGCTAACCCGTTCGATTATTTGAGAGTTTGAAATATCGTTGTACTATGACTTGAACATTTAACAATCTTTGGGTTAAAATGTCTCTCTTCAACTCATAGCAACATAATTAGGCTTTTAACCAAATTTAGGCGGCCTATCAGTGGTTCGAAAAATAATCAATTTAGTTGTTGGTAATCAATTTATAAACATGTTATATTGATAATTATAACAATAAAATACTTATTATGGATTTTTTATTAATTGATTAGCAGTCATAAATAATTTAACTTAATTGATAAAAATTATTTCTTTTAATTTTTTTTAAAATTGATCTAATTAGATAAATCAAGTTCTAATATGATAAATTATGATTGAAAAAAGTATTGAAAACACCCTTGAATTTGACACAATTTATTAGTTTCTTTCTCGAATTATTGACAGTATTTAAAGCATCCCTCGACTTGATCAACTAAACTTAGATATACCCCCGATCTACTACATGATATAGGAAGTGGTCTCAAACTCTTGTAGGAGCATGAAGCTCTTAATAAAAAGCCGAAAGAATTGTTAAAAACACCCCTAAACTAGGCGAGAGTTTAAGGGTGTATTTCACTCATGTTGTAAGATCGGAGTGTATTTAAATTCAATTAGTCAAGTTAAATGGTTTTTAATTTGTCAATAATTCATGAATGAAAATAATAATTCGTGTTGAATTTAAGAGTGTTTTGGGGAAATTAAGCAAATACCTCATAAAAGCAAAATAATTACAAACATATACCCCTTTACATTCATACCCCACTAAATAATTACACTATTACCCTCCCCCCCCCTCCCACACACACACACAAAACTAAATTCGCTTAACTGATACTAAATAAGTAACATATTTTGTATTGGTATCATTAATGCTGATAATTTCACTTAATTGATATTAAATTAGTATATATATACTCTTATAGTATCATTGACTAATGAGTAATTTCTGAATAAGAAACCTTAATGATACCATAAAAATATATATACACTTATATTATCATTGACTAATGAGTAATTTTTTAACAAGTTACCTTAATGATACCACAACAATGTACATATACTCTTATATTATCACTGACTAATGAGTAATTTTTTAACAAGTTACCTTAATGATACCACAACAATATACATATGCTCTTATAGTATCATTGACTAATGAATAGTTTTTGAACAAGAAACCTTAATGACACCACAATATACATATATACTCTTATGATATCATTGACTAATGAGTAATTTCTGAACAAGAAACCTTAATTACACCACAATATACATATACTCTTATATTATCATTGACTAATGAGTAATTTCTGAATAAGAAACCTTAATGATACCAATACAATATAATATATATATATTAGGAAAAGATTTCCTAGGATAAGGTTTTGATCACTTTCGTGATTTGTAATATAACATGGGACTGTTATTCTTATTGTGTCTAGTTGTATTGGTAAGTCTATCATATTCTTACAACTAAAATTGTTACCCTCAAAGGTTTTATAATTATAAGGATTTCCTTCGTAAATTTGTAATCCTTCTATTAGAATTCCCTTTATATGGTTAGCTGTAGCTCCGGTTTGGATTAATTGTCTTCTTCCTTTTGTATTTCTTTATTCATTCTGATTCATCTGAATCTTCATCTGAATTTGTAGAATATTCTTTTCAGAATTAAATTAAATATAAGCAGATGCATCGGTTTGTAGTACCAAATTATCGCTATCTTCTGGTAGTCGAAGTTTTCTTGTTCTGAAAGATTGTATTTCATGTTTTGTTGTTAATTTATCAGGAAAATCCATTATCTTCTTTGAGATGTGTGATTTAAAATTATTGAAAAATTGTTACAATTATGAAAAACCACAGCAGCATCTTATTTATATTCATGCTATGAAGCATATACAACGCCATGTGCATTTAATTAGAAGGAGAGCATGGAAACACCGCATAGCTATTCATCATATTAATAGAGCACTTCTTGAAATGGAAAAAAACATACTTAAGTACTTGCTTAAGATCTACAAAACTCATTATAGCTATTCATGAAATGAAATTGCTTAAAATAAAGGGATAAGGGTCTGAAAAATACCTCAACTTTGGTCGGATTTGCTGTTGCGATACTAAACTTTGATGAGGACCTATTACCTCCCTAGACTATTTAATACCGTATTTTAAACATATATATTTGCCCATGTGGACATAAAAAATAATGTAAAATTATAAATAGTAATGTGTCCACGTGGGCACATATATACCTTTAAAATACACTATTAAATAGTTCAGGGGGTAAAAAATATGGTATTAAATAGTCTAGGGAGGTAATATGTCCTTATGAAAGTTTAGTATCGCAACAGCAAATCCGACCAAAGTTGAGGTATTTTTCAGACCCTTATCCCTAAAATAAATGAGTATTTTGCCTATAAAGATGCTCAAAGAATTTTTAAAAAATGTGTGCTTTTTACAGCATAAATTCCGCAACTCTGTTTGAAAAATAGCAACCATATAATGGTATATATATATACTGATTTAGTATCAGTTAAGTAAAATTCTCAGCCTTAATGATATCAATACAATATATGATAATGATTTAGTATCAGTTAAACGAAAATTACCAACATTAATGAAGGGGGTATGAACTGTAATTATTTATGAGAGAATGAATATTTCTTGAATTACTTTAGATTTGATATGAACATGTAATTAATTTTAGTTTTATGGCCCATTTACCTAGTTTTTCCTATTTTGAATACTTCTCTTATCTTGATTCGACTTATTAATTAATTTTGGATCATTCTTGTCTATTTATGCCTATAGTATATACACAACAACAACAACAACAACAACAACAACAACAACAACAACAACAACAACAACAACAACAACAACAACAACAACAACAACAACAACAACAACAACAACAACAACAACAACACAACAACAAACAACAACAACAACAACAACAACAACATATATCTAATGTTAATTCAATATCTTTCATACCTTTTGATACTAGAGAACAAATAACTTAGTAAGATGTAAAAAAAAAAGAATTTAAAACCCAAGTTTTGGAGAAATAAAGAAAAGAATATAAATATTAGAATGTAAATTAGTTTTCTGTCACAACTCACCATCAATTAAATAATATGTTCATTTGGCTTTGATTTATTGGGAGAAAGATTAATTAATACTCCACTTGAGTTGAGAAAGAAACGTTCACAACAAGCTAAAAAAATTGGCAAACTATATAATACAGTAAGTAACACATGGTCCAACTCTACACAAAAAAAAATCAAAATGAAGATTGTCAAAATAAAAAACTGTATATCATCAATTTCTGCAAATGAAGTGATTCCTAATGAAGAACTGCTGATAGAAATCTTCCTCCGTCTTCCAGTAAAATCACTCGTACGATGCAAATGCGTCGCGAAAAAATGGAATTATCTCATCACTAGCCCAAAATTCACCCGTCTCAGAGTCCCCTGTTTCAACCCTGCTCGTGGCCTATTTTTGCACTGTTCTTCTTTCTTGATCAACGCTCTTCACGAATTCATTCCCTTCACCCTCGAAAATTCAATTCAATCACCATTCCACAAGCTCATTTTCGTAGACGATTCTTATGGAATTAGAATCCTGCAATCTTGTAATGGACTTTTGCTATGTTGTAGTTTTCGCGTTCATGGACCTAATGAAAATTACTATGTGTACAATCCAACAACACAATAATTTGTTACACTTCCGAGACTGGGAGGGCATGGACAAACTTCCAAGGCTGTAATTGGGATGAAACTAGCGTTTGATCCATGGAAATCGCCAAATTACAAAGTGATTTGCATTCGTTTTTCTGATGAAGTGTTTCCTGATGATCAACACTATCAGGTCGAGATTTATTCATCTGAATTTAAGAAATGGAGGGTCGTGGGTTCACCTTTTCTAGCTCGTTACGATATAGGATTTAGGTATACTGGAGTTTATTGGAATGGTTCAATTTATTGGGAATGTGGTAACAACTCGTTACGTTTCAATGTGGAACAAGAAATGTTCGATAGGTTTCCTATGCCTAACATTAAAGAGAGCAGAGTTGCTTATTACGGAGAGTCTAGTGGATATTTGCATCTAGTACAAGTGCATAGTCGTCAAAAGCTCACTTTCTACAACATTTACGAGATGAATAGTGATGGCACGGAGTGGTACATGAAGTACCAAGTGAATGTTGAAGATGTTATTAACGTGTTCCCTCATATGATTCGACAATATCATGATCCAACAGACCGGAATTACTTAGCGATGAGTGTGCTTTGTGTTGTTAGAGGGGAGAAAGAGGAGGAGGAGGCCTTCATGATTTTGCACATTCCCAAAATGGTCATACGTTATAACTTGAGGGATAACACATTTTACAAGCTATATGAATTTGGAAATAATAGTATTGAAGAAAATCAATTTGAGGATGAAGATGAAGATTATGAGGTCCCTATTTCCCTGCAGTTTGATAGGTTTAGTGCTTTCCAATATGTTGAATCTTTATTTTGTATGTGAGTTCATTTTTTTGTAATGTAATTGAAAAAAAGATCTTCCTGAATTATGTCCATTATTTTGATTTCCAATGTCCAACTTGTTGTCCATTAATCACTTCATTCTCTCCATAAGGAAATGGTTTTTGATATAGTGGTAATAAATTATCATTAGCTATTGGTGTATGGGGTAGTACTAAAATTTGGCATATGTTTACTCTGCCCAAAATAAGTGTCACTTGAACTTATTTCAAGTCATTAAGAAAAAAAAGATAGTTATTGCATGAATAATTGCATATGATTGAGAAGAAATTGAATGAGAGTAATGCGCTAGTTCGTTTATCAAAAGACAATTTTTATTAATTTTATTTCTGCTACTTTCTTTAATTATGTCAAAGGCATTTTCTAATTACTAAAGAGGAGAAGTTGAGGATTCATTCACTTTAACAATTAGGGGCCGTTTGGTTGGGAACTAGTTATTTCAGGATTAATTATCCCACCCTGTATATGGGACAACTTATCCCATCACTATGGTATACATAGTGGGATAAGTTATCTCAAACATGTCAACCAAACAAGACACCAAACTTTTATTCCAGGACTATATATTCTTATCCCTTACACCAAACGACTCCTTAGTTTGTTAGAAGAGATGGGAACGGATCGATATACATAAATTTGAAGGACTAAATAAGTGTTGGACTATACTTGAAGGTAGGGGTGACAAAATCAATCCCAACATGCTCAATCCGTTCAATTAGGTTAAGTTTGAGTTGGTTATTGACCCGTTCATTCATTAGCTCAATCCATTTCAACTCAACCCATTTCAATCCATTAAAATTTGATTGATATGTAACCTGAATTGACTCATAACAAATTTTGTCAAAATATTTTTAAAAAACTTTTTTTCAATTTGATATGTTATATATATAGTCATAATAAAAAAAAAATAAGAATTTTATTAGGTACTAAAATAGTTTAAAAGAACAAATAAAATAATTAAATTTAATAAAAAAATTGAGTTGGGTTGGGTCTTGACCTATTACCTAATACATTTTGATCCAAACAAATTTGGATTGAATTAGATCTTGATACGATTATTGTCTTAATCCATAATAATCCGTCTAAATTTAATCCAATGTGTCCAATATTAAACTTGAGAATAATTTTTGTCTGAATAAAGGACAAACTTTTAATTTTGAATAGCTTTCCTCTGCATAATATTTTCCCTCCACAACACTTCTTTCCAAACAGAGCAAATTGAATTGACTAGTTGTAAATAAAGAATTAATTTTTTGAATGTTTACATCTTTTAAGTAGTTTTCTTCTTACATTGGTATTTCCCTCTAGCAAAACTTTCTAAACAAAGATGAATTGAATTGAACCAATTCATTTTTATTTGATGTCCACCTACTTTCACCATTTTCAACTCTCATTAACTTTTCATTTGTTGTCCTGCTTCTATCTTCTCTCCCATTGTATCATAAGTAAGAAAAACAAGAAGCTGTCTAACTTTGGGTTTTATAATTTCAGGTTAGTGTTTCTCTGCATTTTTTTTCTTGCTATGGAATGTTGTTCTTTTCTTTTGTTTGTGTTTTTCATATTTTTGTTTCTTCTACATTGTTATTAGATTTCTCTGTAAGCACAGTCCCTTTAGCGAACACAATCTAGATAGCTCCGGCGAAGTCCAAATCGCCGGCAAGGCATACGCCTCTACAAAGCTTCCTCGTTGCTCTTGGCCACAAAATCTAACATACAGAGAAAATTGTAGCGCCATGAACTTGCATGATGAAAAGAGAAAGAAGTAATTTGTTCTTAAAATTTTGAAAAAACCTAACCCCTATTTTCACGAGGCTCAAAACACCTATTACCAGACCCAATTCTCGGGTCAACCCGCCTAAACCCCTTAACCCATTTTTTACAACACAAAACAAACCGAGAACTCATTTACCACTGTTACCTTTGAAAAAGAAGAGAAGCTCAAAAACTATTTGGGCTTAATCCACCATTTTTTTTGTGAAGTAATTCCAAGAGCAGGTAACCCCCACTACCTTCTGTTAAGTTCACATTTTCTGTTACTACTGTACTTAGTTGGTTATTACTGTACATAGTTAATTAGCATAAATGAGTAGTTAGTTGATGAGCTGTCATCTGCTAGTTGCTATTCAGAGTCGGTTAGGGAATTCATTTTAGATTGATTGGATCTAAGACTTTTGTATATAAAGGGACACAGATGCAACACTCAAGCACATGGAATAATATTCTTCTTTTTTCTCTTCTTCTAAATTCAGTTTTCTTCCAGAACCTTTAATGGTGATTTAAGATTTTTATCTTGAATTTTCTCATGGTATCAGAGCTAGTGACATTAGATATCCAATAGATCAGAGTAGTGTTTCACATGGAATAAGGACAAGTTTTTAATTTTGGATAGCTTTCCTCTGTATAATATTTTTTTCCCTCCACAACACTTCTTTCTAAACAGAGCAAATTGAGTTGACTAGTTGTAAATTAAACATTAATTTTTTGAATGTTTACATCTTTTAAGTAGTTTTCTTTTTACATTGGTATTTACCCTAGCAAAACTTTCTAAACAATGATGAATTGAATTGAACCAATTCATTTTTATTTGATGTCCACCTAATTCCACCATTTTCTATTCTCATTAACTTTTCATTTGTTGTCCTGTTTCTATCTTCTCTCCCATTGTATCACAAGTAAATAAAATAAGAAGCTGTCTAACTTTGGGTTTTACTATTTCAGGTTAGTATTTCTTTGCATTTTTTTTCTTGCTCTGGAATGTTATTCTTTTCTTCAGTCTGTGCTTTTCATATTTTTGTTTTCTTTTACATTGTTATTAGAGTACTCTGTAAGCACAGTCTCTTCGGCGAATACAATCCAGATAGCTCCGGTGAAGTCCAAATCGCCAACAAGGCATAAGGTTCTACAAAGCTTCCTCGTTTCTCTTGGCCACAAAACCTAACATATAGAGAAAATTGCAGCGCCATGCACGATGAAAAGAGAAAGACGTAATTCGTTCTTAAAATTTTGCAAAACTCTAACACCCATTTTCACGAGACTCAAAACACCCATTTACAAACCCAATTCTCGGGTCAAGCCGCCTAAACCCCCTAACCCATTTTTTCCAACACACAAAACAAATCGAGAACCCATTACCACTGTTAGCTTTGAAAAAAAAGAGAAGCTCGAAAACCATCAGATTTGGAGTTAATCCACCATTTTTTTCATCAAGTAATTCCAAGAGCAAGTAACCCCCACTACCTTTTGTTAAGTTCACATTTTCTGTTACTACTGTACTTAGTTAGTTATTACTGTACATAGTTAGTTAGCATAAATGAGTAGTTAATTGATGAGCTGTCATTTGTTAGTTGCTATTCAGAGTCGGTTAGGGAATTCATTTTAGATTGATTGGGTTTAAGACTCTTGTATAAAACGGGCACATATGTAACACTCAAGCACGTGGAATATTATTCTTCTTCTTCCTCTTCTTCAAAATTCAGTTTTCTTCCAGAACCTTCCATGGTGGTTTAATATTCTTAGCTTGAATTTTCTTATGGTATCAGAGATAGTGACATTAACTATCCAGTAGATCAGAGTAGTCTTTCACTACAATAGAAGTGTGAAGAAGATAACAATGGCGGCAATAAGAATCGATCCAAATGACCTTCTCTCTATAGGTCCAACAAATGCTTCAGGTGCAGCTTTGATCCATATCAAACTCACAGGTCCTGAAAATTATGGAATATGGAGTAGATCAATATGAATTACCTTGCTGGAAAAGAGAAAATTTGGTTTTGTTACAGGAGCTTGCAGCAGATATCTGTATCGAGATGAATTACATGATTAGTGGGAAACATGTAATGCAATTGTCCTATCGTGATTAATGAGTTCAGTCAGTGAAGATCTCCTAAGTGGAATAGTGTATGCTACCAGTACCTATACAGTTTGGGAAGACTTGAATGAGAGATTCAACAAAGTCAATCGAATGAGAATTTACCAACTGCACAGAGAAATCAACACACTCTCACAAGGTACTGATTCTGTTTCAACTTACTACACTAAATTGAAGAATTTGTGGGGGAAATTTGATGCATCGGTAACTTCCCCAAGTTGTGCATGTCCAAAATCAAAGGAATATGCAGATCATCTCTATTAACTTAGATTGATTCAATTTCTTAGTGGTTTAAATGAGTCGTATGAACAGGCTAAGAGACAAATTTTACTGAAAGGTGTTACTCCCTTTATAATCAAGCATATGCCATGATTATAGAGGATGAGCTTCAACAACAAACATCTTGTATGGTCATTGCTAATAATGTGCCTGATCCATTAGCTATGAGTATTGTTAACAAATGCAACAATTATAATCAGGGAAATCAAAACTATAAAGGAAGGAGATGTGAATATTGTCATTATACAGGACATACTAAGGAGAATTGTTACAAACTAATTGGTTATCCAGCTGACTGGAAACTTAGAAAGAAGTCTGGTGTTAGTAATTCAAGGACAGGTTCAATGTATCCTCCATTTGGAGGACATGGATACAATCATCCTGGAGATCACAATGGACATCACCTGGCAAACAACATATCCAAGGATCAGTTTGATCAAACTCAGGGGGCCTCTTCTAGTCATGAAGTGAACAATGTTTTTGTTGCCAAAGGACATGCGTTTACTGATGGAGAATACAAACAGATAATGGCCATGTTGGGGAAAGACAACAAGGACATGAAGCAAGCCAACATGATAGGTATGACAAACTGTTTTTCAACTAATGCTACCTCTCATTGTTGGATAGTAGACTCTGGAGCTTCTCATAATATAACATCAGATGAACACTTATTGAATAACAATAAATGCATAGCTAATTCCCACCAAGACAAGGTGAACTTACCTACATGTGATAAGGCTGCTATATCACACATAGGAGAAACATGCTTGTTTAACAGTGAAGTTGTTAAAGATGTATTGTGTGTGCCTGAGTTTAAGTTCAACATGCTGTCAGTTTCACAACTAACCAGGGAGCTATCATGTTTTGTTTCCTTTTACCCTGATTTTTATATATTTCAGGACCTTTACAATGACAGGGTGAAGGGGATTGGTAGGGAAGAATGAAGTCTTTACATATTCAGAAATGAAATTGCCATAAAGGGCAAAGGTGAATCTCAAAAGAAGATTGATGCAGGGGTATCACTGCAGGACTGTGGATTATGGCATGGAAGGCTTGGTCATCCTTCACCTCATATGTTGAAATGTCTAGACTTACTACATAGCAATAACGATGTTGATCTACTTACTAATTGTTCAGTCTTCCCTCTAGCTAAGCAGACTAGATTGTCATTTCCTACTAGTGAATCCAGAACTTCTAAATCCTTTGAGCTTGTACACATGGATCTGTGGAGACCATATACGGTTTTCACATTTGACAAGAAATACTACTTTCTTACTATTGCTGATGATTTTAGAAGATATACTTACTATAGCTCAAATCTAAAACTATTGTAGCTATAAAGAATTTCTTTGTATTGGTTAAGAATCAATTTGGGCACACCATTAAGACAGTGAGGTCAGACAATGGCACTAAATTCTTCAACTCACAATGCAAAGAGTTGTTTCTAAACTAAGGCATTTTACATCAGAGTAGCTGTCCTCACACACCACAACAAAATGGTGTAGTGGAAAGGAAGCATAGACACATCCTGAATGTAGCTAGAGCCATTAGATTTCAGTCCTCCATGCCTCTTAGATTCTGGGGAATTTGTGTCCAAGCAGTTGTGTATCTGATTAACAGACTACCCTCATCAATCCTTTATAATAAATGTCCATATGAAATGTTGTTCTCAAAACCTCCCAACATCAGCCATCTGAAAGTCATAGAGTGTCTTGGTTATGCTTCTGTTATTCTTAGAACTGACAAGTTCCTACCAAGGGCAAAACCTGTTATCATGATGGGGTACTCAGAGACTCAAAAGAGGGTTACTTGTTGTTAGATTTAAACACTAAGAAGTTCTTAGTCAACAAAAATGTAGTATTTCAGGAACACATCTTCCCTTTTGCCTCTCCACAACTCTCTCAAGAACCTGCACCTACTTTGTTCCCTGATTGCTTTGAAGATATTGGTGTTTCAGATGATACAGTAGCTGAGGGTTGTTCAAATGATGTCACACAGATTCCTACAAATTTGAATGGTGGTTATGATGAAATGGTGACTGTTCATGATGAGGAGTTGCCAGTCCAAGACACAGTTGTTGGTACAACTGAACCATTGCCACTAATCTCCACTAGAAAGTCTTATAGACACACTAAACCTTCCATTAGGATGAAAGACTACATGGCTCCTACAATAGTAAATATCCTCTAGCAAACCATCTCAGTTATAATTACATGTCATCCAAGTATCACAACTATCTTGCCAAATTTTCAGACTTGATAGAACCTCAAACTTTTAGCCAAGCTAGTAAAAATGACAGATGGATTTGTAACATCCGACAAATTCGAAATAGCTAAGAAGAGGCTTAGAGTTTGAAAATTTTCATTTTTGGAAAGGATTTGAAAATTCTGGAAAAAAATTGGCTAAGTGTTGAAATCAGAAATTTTTGGCCAACTTTGAGCAGTCATAACTTCCAGCTCAGGATGAGTTAGGAGTATTTCCAGTTATGGTTGTGAAGCTTGTGGAATGATCTTTCCAACGCCGCCGAGTTTGCTCGATTCCGAGTTCGTATGAGTGAGATATGCCCTTTGAAAGTTGGGCAGTTGACAAGGAAATTCGTCCGGGAATCATTAAGGGCATTTTAGCCTTTTCCCTAGCCAATTCTTTAGGGGTTATATTGTTGTATAGGGCTGATATTGGATCATTTTTGTTCCATTTTAAGGGAGTGAAAGTTAGGGTTCTTGAGAGTGAAGAAGAGAAGAAAGAGAAGAAGAAGAGAAGAAGGAGAAGAAGAAGAGGAAAATCGAGGAGATCATCGTGGATTTTCGTCGGGGGTGATCCCTACCAAGGTATGTGAGCTTTTAGTGTTGGGTGATCCTTT
>NW_006239231.1:392091-405248 GCF_000226075.1 Solanum tuberosum
GAGTGCACTATTCAGACTTTAGAAGATATGTTGAGGGCTTGTGTGATCGATTTCAAGGGTAATTGGGATGATCACTTACCTCTTATAAAGTTTTCTTACAATAACAGTTACCACTCTAGCATCCAAATGGATCCCTATGATGCTCTTTATGGGAGAAGATGTAGATCTCCTATTGGATGGTTTGAAGTTGGTGAAGCAGGGTTGATAGGACCAGATTTAGTTCACCAAGCTTTGGAGAAGGTGAAAGTGATTCAAGAGAGGTTGAAAACAGCACAGAGTCGCCATAAATCCTACACTGATGTCAGGAGAGGGGCATTAGAGTTCGAAGTAGATGATTGGGTATATTTGAAGGTTTCACCCATGAAGGGGGTTATGAGGTTTGGTAAGAAGGGGAAACTTAGTCCCCGGTATATTGGACCTTACCGCATAACCAAGAGGATTGGAAATGTTGCTTATGAGTTGGAGTTACCACAGGAACTAGCAGCGGTTCGTCCGGTATTTCACATCTCTATGTTGAAGAAGTGCATAGGCGATCCTTCATTGATCCTACCAACTGAAAGTGTTGGGATCAAGGATAACTTATCTTATGAAGAGATTCCTGTTCAGATACTATACCGCCAAGTTCGTAAGTTGAGGACGAAAGAGATAGCCTCAGTCAAGGTTCTTTGGAGGAACCAATTAGTTGAGGGAGCTACTTAGGAAGCCGAAGAGGACATGAAGAAGAGATATCCCTATCTTTTTAAATCCGGAGGAAATACAAACTGAAAGTGTTGGGATCAAGGATAACTTATCTTATGAAGAGATTCCTGTTCAGATACTATACCGCCAAGTTCGTAAGTTGAGGACGAAAGAGATAGCCTCAGTCAAGGTTCTTTGGAGGAACCAATTAGTTGAGGGAGCTACTTAGGAAGCCGAAGAGGACATGAAGAAGAGATATCCCTACCTTTTTAAATCCGGAGGAAATACAATTAAGGTATTAATTTCCTTCTTAGTGCTCTTTAATATATAATGAGCTTATTGTCGTTGTTGTTGTTGTTGTCTGCGTGATTGCTTGTTGGGTGTTTGAGTTTGACGTTACACCTTTAGTTTTGTAAGGGTAACCTTATTCGAGGACGAATGTTCCCAAGGGGGAGATATTGTAACATCCGACAAATTCGAAATAGCTAAGAAGAGGCTTAGAGTTTGAAAATTTTCATTTTTGGAAAGGATTTGAAAATTCTGGAAAAAAATTGGCTAAGTGTTGAAATCAGAAATTTTTGGCCAACTTTGAGCAGTCATAACTTCCAGCTCAGGATGAGTTAGGAGTATTTCCAGTTATGGTTGTGAAGCTTGTGGAATGATCTTTCCAACGCCGCCGAGTTTGCTCGATTCCGAGTTCGTATGAGTGAGATATGCCCTTTGAAAGTTGGGCAGTTGACAAGGAAATTCGTCCGGGAATCATTAAGGGCATTTTAGCCTTTTCCCTAGCCAATTCTTTAGGGGTTATATTGTTGTATAGGGATGATATTGGATCATTTTGTTCCATTTTAAGGGAGTGAAAGTTAGGGTTCTTGAGAGTGAAGAAGAGAAAAAAGAGAAGAAGAAGAAAAGAAGAAGAAGAAGAAGAGGAAAATCGAGGAGATCATCGTGGATTTTCGTCGGGGGGTGATCCCTACCAATGTATGTGAGCTTTTAGTGTTGGGTGATCCTTACCCCCACACACCTAGCCCCTTTTATTCATTAAGAAAGGTTTGGTTATGTTGTTAAAGTGATTAATTGTTGGGGTTGAAGTTGTTGGAGTTGTTAAAGTTGTTAGTTGTTGTTGTTGGAATTATTGTTGGTTGTGGGACATGATTGGATTGTGTCTTTGAGTGGTATTCTATTGAATGTTGAGGGATTTTATGTTTCTAAGTGATTGGGGCTGGAACCTTTGAGGTTAGAGGATTTAGAGTTGGAGACGTGAAGGAGAAAGTCGGGCAGTTTGCGAGGAGCACGTCCGCGTCGCGGACTTGTTCCCTCTGTGAACAAAAATCTTCTCCGCGTCGTGGACATGACGCGGACTCCACTGTTTTCATAAATTATGTTCGAAGATTTTTCTTAAGTTTGGCTGTCCCAAATCATTCCTAAATCATTCCTAAACATCATGAGACCCTTCCAAACACCAATCAAGTCCTTGAATCCATAATTCAATTCAAGAAAAATTAGATTCCGAGTCAAGTGAAGTTAACGCCAAGCTTAGAACTTAAGCAAGTCAAGGCAAGTCGTTAAAGCTTTTCAAGAGTCGTTATTGAACGTCTTAACGTCGTTTCAAGTCTCAAGTCGAGTTAAGAGTATCAAGTCTTAAGTTAAGTTAAGAGTTTCAAGTCAAGTCAAAAGTAAAGAGTTCAAGTAAAGTAATGAGTAATGAGTCGAGTCCATTTCTCCAAAGTTAATAGGGAACTATGTACTTCCCAAAGAAGTTTCTAAATGTTTTTACATTTAAGTAAGAAAGGAATCATGTTTTCCAAAAGAGCCTTAGGGCTAGTTTTCAAGAAAAGGAACATCGTTTCCAAGTGAGCCTTTGGGCTAGATTTTGAGTAATTATCTCATTTAAAGAAAGATGTGTTTAAAACACTTATGAGCTAAAGTATTTTGGGAGTAGTATCGAGCACCGATTTGGAGACGCAAGTTCATATTAAACTCAACTCTCCATAAGAACCATGTAGCCAACATGGGAATTAACGGGTCATACTTTTTAGATGAACCCGTAAAGTTAAGCTAGTGGATCCACTTAGTAAAGTTAGCTTCCTATATCAAAACCAGGTATAGGATGGTCCTCAGGCAACGTGAGGTAAAACGTTGTATCATTAGCTTCCTATATCAAGACAAGGTATAGGATGGTCCTCAGGCAACGTGAGGTAAAACGTTGTATCATTAGCTTCCTATATCAAGACAAGGTATAGGATGGTCCTCAGGCAACGTGAGGTAAAACGTTGTATCATTAGCTTCCTATATCAAGACAAGGTATAGGATGGTCCTCAGGCAACGTGAGGTAAAACGTTGTATCATTAGCTTCCTATATCAAGACAAGGTATAGGATGGTCCTCAGGCAACGTGAGGTAAAACGTTGTATCATTAGCTTCCTATATCAAGACAAGGTATAGGATGGTCCTCAGGCAACGTGAGGTAAAACGTTGTATCATTAGCTTCCTATATCAAGAATCCATCTCAGTACGTTAGAGGCTTCATAGACAGACAGTCAGTCAGTTAGTATTGAGTCTCTCATCTATGTATTTATGTAAATATTCTATTTTGAGACTAGAGTTGCCTTTTTGGCTTGATTTCATCAGTTAAGTTATTTATGTCTTTGCATGGCATTGAGTTATTCTGTTGAGTTAAGTTTCCGCTGAGTTAAGAAATCCAGGCCAAGGGTTCGCTTGGGGCCAGCAATGGTCTCCGAGTGCCAGTCCCGCCCAGGGTGTAGGCTCGGGGCGTGACATGATTGATTCAATGAAGTTGGAAATCAAGGCTCTTGAAGATAACAACACACGGTTGGTGGTTGACTTACTTCCAAGTAAACACACTGTTGGTTCCAAATGGATTTACAAAATAAAATATAAGGCTAATGGTGACATAGAAAGATTCAAAGCTAGACTTGTAGCCAAGGGTTACAATCAATATGAAGGGTTAGATTACCATGATACATTCTCACCAGTTGCTAAAATGGTCGTTGTTAGGTGTGTCATTGCAGTTGTTGTTTCTCAGGGTTAGCCTCTTAATCAAATGGATGTGTACAATGCCTTTTTACAAGGAGATTTGGAGGATGTATATATGGAGATGCCTCAAGGTTTTAGATCTCAGGGGTCAACTAAAGTCTGCAAATTGCTTAAATCCTTGTATGGACTCAAGCAAGCCTCTAGACAGTGGAATATCAAACTAACCACCACTTTGTTAGCTGCAGGCTTTATTCAAAGTTCTCATGATTATTCATTGTTCACCTTGAAAAAGCCAGAGGGGATAGTTGTTATTTTGATTTATATTGATGATCTACTTATTACTGGTGATAGTGAATCATTAATCAAAGAAGCAAAGGAAACATTACATCAGAAATTCAAACTCAAGGACTTGGGAGAACTTAAATACTTCTTGGTAATTGAGGTGTTAAGGTCCAAAACAGGTGTTATTCTAAATCAAAGGAAGTACTTATTGGAGCTCATTTCTAATACATGATTGAGTGGTGCAAAACCAGCAGCCACACCATTAGAGTCCAACCTGAGACTCACCTCAGTAGAATTTGATCCGACTGCTGGACTACAAGGAGATGACATATTAACAGATTATTCAGCCTATCAGAGATTAGTAGGGAAATTAATGTATGCTACCATTACAAGACCTGATATTAGCTACGCAGTGCAAACACTAAGTCAGTTTATGCAACATCTAAAAAGGTCTCATTGGGAAGTAGCTATCAGGGTGGTGAGATACTTGAAAGCAACAATTGGTCAGGGCATATGGCTGCAGGCTCAACCTACCACAACATTAACATGCTGGTGTGATTCAGACTGGACTGCTTGACCTAATACTAGGAGATCAGTGACAAGCTACATAGTGAAATTTGGAGATTCTTTAGTGTCTTGGAAATCCAAGAAACAACAGACAATGTCTAGAAGCTCAGCTAAAGCTGAGTATAGAAATATGGCCTCAATAGCGGCAGAAGTAACCTGGCTGATAGGGTTGTTCAAAGAGCTTAATGTGTCCATTCAGATGCCAATCATAGTGTTGAGTGAATAGCAAATTTGCTATTCAGTTAGCTGCAAATCTTCTATTCAGTTAGCTGCAAATCTTGTATTCCATGAAAGGACCAAGCCTATTGAAATCGATTGTCATTTCATCAGAGACAAGGTTAAGGCTGGATTAATTCAAACAGAGTATGTACACACACAACAACAAATTGTTGATCTATTAACCAAAGGACTAAGTCATGCTCAACATTTTCACTTGTTAGGCAAGCTAGGTGTGCTCAACATACTTCACCCTTCAGCTTGAGGGGAGTGTTAAGTTCACATTTTCTATTACTACTGTACTTAGTTGGTTATTACTGTACATAGTTAGTTAGCATAAATGAGTAGTTAGTTGATGAGTTGTCATCTATTAGTTGTTATTCAGAGTCGGTTAGGGAATTCAGTTTAGATTGATTGGGTCTAAGACTCTTGTATATAAAGGGGCACATATGTAACACCCAAGTACATGGAATAATATTCTTCTTCTTCCTCTTCTTCTAAATTCAGTTTTCTTCCAGAACCTTCAATGGTGGTTTAAGATTGCACATATGTAACACCCAAGCACATGGAATAATATTCTTCTTCTTCCTCTTCTTCTAAATTCAGTTTTCTTCCAGAACCTTCAATGGTGGTTTAAGATTGCACATATGTAACACCCAAGCACATGGAATAATATTCTTCTTCTTCCTCTTCTTCTAAATTCAGTTTTCTTCCAGAACCTTCAATGGTGGTTTAAGATTCTTAGCTTGAATTTTCTCACCTTCATCAATTTCTTTTCATTTTCTGTATTTCTTCTTTACTTTTCTCTGAGACTTGTCTTTTCAGGTTCAGTTACACGCCCGCAAAATTCTTGTCAACTTGTCACTCTTTGAAATCGGACCCAAACAGAGAGATAGACACTCAGAGTGCTTCCCCGAAGAAGGTCAGTAATTGCACTCTTCCTTCTATTTCAATTTGTTTTTCTACAACAAACTTACTCTTCTTGTTGCTTGTTTAAAACTAGTTTCACCGCACACGCATGTGTATGTCGAATTAATAGTATATGATGTTAAATAATATTAATATTATTAAAATAAAAATTTACGATAGTAATAAGTACAATAAAATAGTAGTGTATAAATTTATTTGAAAAATCAAATAAGGAGTATTGTATAATGTCTTATTTATCGAAGTCAAAATGATTGGATAATATCTGAATCAACAAAGATAAACATTTAGGGGTCGTTCGGTACAAACATTGATAACACAGATATTAGTAATATAGGGATTAGTAACGTAGGGATTAGTAGTGCAGTGATTATTTTTTGTCAAGTGTTTGGTTCATTGCTTTATACGTAATCTTGTGTTTGATTAAAAACTCTACAAAAAATTTCTTTCCTATTATATCCTTGTATTATTGTGAGATTGTTTATTTCAGGTAATTGAGTCAAGGTAGATATATAACCACCGGGCAATATTATTCTTTTGTAGGATTTTCTATTTCATTTAACTACAAAAGAAATTTAGGAAAATGAATAAAGGGATAGTTTTGTCATTTAGTGGTCTTATCCAAGGTTTAACAAACCTTGGATTTGTTATCCCTCCATTTCCTAGGGATAAAATAAGACCATATATGATGTAGAAGCAATACATGGATTAAATAAAATAAAGTAACCAAACAATGTATTAGATGGACTAAATTTTAAACCATAAACTATTCTATTTGATACCGTCTACCAAACGAGACCTTTAAGTTTTATTATATAATATGAAGAAGATCACAAACTAAGATGAAGGCTTGCAACACGTAAACAACACATCTCCCTAACCGGTTTTTGCTTCTTCTTTGTGTGATTGCGCTATGGAATTACCCTTTGCGGTAACCCCATAGCAATCACACAAAGACACGTTATGTAAAATTAATTATGTGTTAAATAATAATTATTTAAGAATTAATTATGCACAAGTTAAATACAAAAAAATATATTTTTACTGGGTTTTTAGTTTGTATATTAAAGGTTCGAAGATATTGTACACAGGGGCGGATCTACCCTTATGGGTGGGGGTGCCACGGCTACCCAGTGACCTCGGTTAAAACTTTTGTATTTATATGTATTTAAGTATAACAAATTGAATATATATTAGATCTGCCACCCAGTGAATAATATGTTCAATGGTGCCACTGGCAAAGGATGTAGCTATCAATGTTAGTGTCGGGGGGTCGAATCTTGTTACCAACACTTATTTTTCTATTCTTTGTTTGTGCGAATGGCTTTTTCAGGCTCTTCCTCTTATTTTCCTCTTATTTTTTTGTCATTGCTTTAGTTTCTCGCCAATTTTTTTGTCTTTGTTTTAATTTCTCGCCCCTTTAATTAGTTCCTTTATTTGCTACTCCTTGCTTATTTATATATCCTTAATTGATACGAGTGTTGCGTGATTTTCTATATTAATTACAGATTAATATTAAATTTTGAATGTCACATAGAATATTAATAAAAATATATTTTAAATGAATTTTTTTTTTCGAAAAAGTTTTTAAAATGATGGATATTATTAGGTTAAAGATTTAGAATTTAAAGGTTCTTTCAATCTTTAACGTCACACTAATGGAGATAACTAGATTGAAGCTATAATTTTTATTGTTTCTCAACTATATGGTATTAGATGATGTATACAAATTTGAATTTTTAAGGTGAAAAATCTCTTGTTTTTCTCAAAGTTATTGAGGATAAGTATCTTATTCCTAAAAAAATATCAAAAAAACATTACTAAATATGTATATTTGATCAATGTATTTACAAAAATCGAAAAAACTAAATAACCCGAATCATAACATAAAATGAAGGAACCGACCCGTTTACCATTTAGATGATATGGCACCCCCAACCTCCGAATCCTGGATCCGCCTCTGATTGTACATAACTTACACATGTATCGTTTGTTTATAATTATATCCTTATATTCTTAGCTTTAGTTAGTTTATTCCTCTTGTTATTTTTGGGTTTCCCTACCCAGCCAAATATACTAATTACTTGAGTGAACATTCGGTTCGATTTAGATTTTTCGATTTTCGCTTATTGAGTTTGTTGTACCATACACCAAACTTAATTAATTTGGTTCGAATTTTTCTAGACAATATAGTGGGATGGGATACCTGAAAGTTGAAACCGGAAGAAATTGGAATCGTAAACGGCCGTGATTAACTGCAGTAGACAGTAGTGCAGTTTGCCGGAATCACCGGCGTTTGCTGGCCGGCGGACGCTGGAGGAGAACTAAGAGAAGGCTGCAGCTGGTCCGTGTGAATTAGACAATTTGTGGTCAAATTTCAAAAGCCAAAATCCTAGTAGAAAAGGTTGGGCCATTGTATAATTGTATTGATAATAATAATATCTTAAGACTAATAATCTCTCCATCCACTTTTATTTGTCATGTTGTGCTTTACGAAAGTCAATTTGACTAATTTTTAAAATTAAATTAGATTACATTAATTCGATATTTTAAACAAAAAAGTTAGATATCCAAAAACTATACAAAAAGTACTATACATTGCAATTTTTTGCATATCAATATGATGAAAAAATATATCCTAAAATGTTAATCAAATTTTTTAAAGTTTGACTCTAAAAATGGTAAGTGTGACAATTAATAGTGGACGGAGGGAGTAGTATGTATACTATTGTATAAATTTCGGTTAAACTGAAATATTGAAATACATAAATTATGTAATCGAAAACCAAAGTTACAAAACATATGAACCGATACCAAATCGAAAATCGATAAATTGAAATCGAAAAATCAATTCAATTTGATTCAGTTGGGTTTTTTGGGTATATATACCCACACTACTAATTACTATACCGTGGCTTATGTGTTTTGAGAAAGTATAACGTGACTTAAGTTTTTGAAAGTAGAGAAAAATATATCCAAAGGAAAAAAGTGTTTCCTTTAATATGATCATACTCATATTATACTCATATATTAATATGAGTTAAAATCCTTCATATCTTTTTTTATCAAAACAAAAAAATCATTAGATCTTTACAATTCTTGTATAGATACTAGTTTTTTTAATGTTTAAAAAAAAATAAAGATACAAAAGGATTTGTACTCATTAATATAAGAGTATGATTAAGTGGTTAAATATAAGAAACAACGAGAGTTAGTTCAAAATCTTTGAAGAATTAAAGGTTAATTTGCACCAACTCTCTTCATTTTTTCTTACATTTAATGCTCACTAATTACTATACCGTGGCTTTTGTTTTTTGAGAAAGTATAATGTGACTTAAGTTTTTGGAAGTAGAGAAGAATATATCCAAAGGAAAAAAGTGTTTCCCTTTAATATGATCATACTCATATATTAATATGAGTTAAAATCCTTAGTATCTTTTTTCTATCAAAACAAAAAATATTATTAGATCTTTACGTTTCTTGTAAAGATACTAATTTTTTTTCATGTTAAATTTTTTTAAAATATACTAAGGATTTGTACCCATATATACAAGTATGATTAAGTGTTAAAATATAAGAAACAACGAGAGTTAGTTCTTCAAATCTCTTCATTTTTTCTTACATTTAATGCTCACTAATTACTATACTGTGGCTTATGTTTTTTGAGAAAGTATAAGGTGACTTAAGTTTTTGGAAGCAGAGAAGAATATACCAAAGGAAAAAAGTGTTTCCCTTTAATATGATCATACTCATATATTAATATGAGTTAAAATCCTTAGTATCTTTTTTTATCAAAACAAAAAAAATCATTAGATCTTTACATTTCTTGTAAAGATACTAATTTTTTTTAATGTTTTAAAAAATTATATATACTAAGGATTTGTACTCATTAATATATGAGTATGATTAAGTGTTAAAATATAAGAAACGACGAGCGTTATTTCAAAATCTTTGAAGAACTAAAGATTAATTTGCACCAACTCTCTTCATTTTTTCTTATATTTAATGCTCACTAATTACTATTCCATGGCTTATGTTTTTTATGAAAGTTTAACGTGACTTACGTTTTTGGAAGAAGAGAACAATATATCTAAAGGAAAAAAGTGTTTCCCTTTAATATGATCATACTCATATATTAATATGAGTTAAAATCCTTAGTATCTGTTTTTATCAAAACAAAAAAAATCATTAGATCTTTACATTTTTTGTAAAGATACTAATTTTTTTTTAATGTTTTAAAAAATTTAAAGATTCTAAGGATTTGTACTCATTAATAATATGAGTATGATTAAGTGTTAAAATATAAGAAACGACGAGAGTTAGTTCAAAATCTTTGAAGAACTAACGGTTAATTTGCACCAACTCTCTTCATTTTTTCTTACATTTATTGCTTAACTAGTAAATTTGATCGCGCTTCGCGCGATGCGATTACTCATTTTAATTAATTCATTATTAATTTAAAAATTGATTTACTACTATTGTTATTATAAATTATAATGCTGATTGTTTTGAAAATTCTTTAAATGTTATATATATTGTTAATTTTTAACATGTTAGCTTTCATATAAAGTGTGGCTTGCTACAATATTAAAATTTTATTTGGTAGGAGAAAGAAAAAAACTATTATGTAAATAGATGAGTCAAAGCTATTAAAATACTTGTGATTTGTGAATGATAGTGATTTATCCAGCAAGATTTCATATGTTAAACTTTTTTTAAATTCTTAACAATGCGTTTTTCAAGTTTGTTATAATTCTCTCTCAGATAGCAAATTTACGTTACAGTATAATACAAAAAAACTATAGAGATGAAGATGAAAATTTAAAATAAAATAATTAAGAAAAATAAATAAAAAGATTAATAAAATTGCCGGGCAAAGAAAAGTTTCACATCACTCTTCTTTTGCCTGTTTTTAATTATATATAAATTATTTTGAGATGAAAGAGATACCCATATTTTCTAAGGATGTCATTTGTTTCGGAAACATGTACAAAATCATTCAAAACTCAACATGAAATTAATATAATTATTTCTAAAATTATAATTAGGAAATTTAACCTAGAAAATAAAATTATTGTATTTCAATTCACATTACAACTACGTACTAACTTGTAACAAATTAATTAAAAAAAGTAACAAAATTTGATATATAGTTAATGTTAAAGTATTCTTCAAGTCAACAAATTAATTAAAACAAAGTAACCAAATTTCATATATAGCTAATGTTAAAGTATTCTTTCAAGTCTTATTTCAATTACGCTACAACTACATACAAACTTGCAACAATTTAATTTTAAAAAGAGTAACAAATTTTGATACATAACTAATTATAACTTATTCTTCAAGCTTGTAAGAATTATCAAAATCCAATAAGAAATTAATACAATTATTTGTAGAATTTATAATAGAATATTTACCCCATAGAAAATAAAATTATTACATTTAAATCTACATTATAACTATGTACAAACTTAGCAACAAATAATTAAAAGAAAATAAAATTTAGATATATCGGTAACAATAACTAATTTTTTCGTAGCTTGAATTGTACATATACTTCTCACAAGTAAGGTCATATGCCATTCTTCTTTTTTTACTAATAACAAAAAAATTGCCCAAGAATGATATATTAATAATGGTGGAAAAAGCAAAAAAAAAAGAAATTAAGAAAGAAATTCTTTTTTCTGGAAAAATAGTTTCAAATGAAGGAGTAAATTAGTTACTGTAATGAAGATTTGAGAAGAAAACTATTGAATGAAAAAGGAAGAATATTATGAAGTGAAAATGATTTTCATTAGTATTTATAGTGATAAAAAAAGTTAATAACATAACATATAAAAAATACTAACGGATTTGAGTGTAATTATAAATAAATGAGTATTATATGCATTAACTGTACCTAACTGAATAAAAAAAAAAAAAGAAATTAAGAAAGAAATTCTTTTTTTCTGGAAAAATAGTTTCAAATGAAGGAGTAAATTAGTTACTGTAATGAAGATTTGAGAAGAAAACTATTGAATGAAAAAGGAAGAATGTTATGAAGTGAAAATGATTTTCATTAGTATTTATAGTGATAAAAAAAGTTAATAACATAACATATAAAAAATACTAACGGATTTGAGTGTAATTATAAATAAATGAGTATTATATGCATTAATTGTACCTAATTGAATGTTAAATTCTTTTTAATAATAATCATTAATACTATTTAACCCATTTCTAAAGCCCTTTTTTGATTTCTCTTTTACGTTATATTTTTTTTTATTCCCATGATCTCATCTTTATTGTTATTTGTTTATTTTCATAAATCCTTCAAGGTTAATGAAGGAATGACACAACGTGGGCTGCAATCAGATTCAATTGGGCCTTTGCTGCAATCTTATGTTTAATTGAGTATTATGAAGTTTTTATTTGTAGTCATTTAATTAGTAGCAGAAATGAAATAAAAATGCAATTAAAAATTTAAAAATGTCCAAAAATATGAGAAAAAAGATAAATTCAAATGCTGGCCATAGAAAGGTGCCACATCACCTTTTCTATATCCAGCTTTATATTTATATATAGATTGTTGTTGATTGTACTCATAGGTCGTGTTAGATGAAAAGATTTAATTCAAATTTTCTAATACAGTTTTTTTTTGTTTTTGATAGCATAAAAGATACCAATGATTTATACTCATATTAATATACTAGAAAATGAAAGGCCCGTTACGGGCCCAATATTACAGTTTTATATAAATTTATAATAGAAATTTAATTAGTTTTGGGGGAAAAAAATTATTATGATATTTTCAAATAAACATGATAGGAAAGAACAATAAAATATCACATGATTCAGTGATTTTTTAACATCATGTCAAACATATATATTTGAATTAAATAATTAAATTAATGATATTTTTTTCTATTTTATATAAAAATTATTCAAGAGAAAAGATTAAAATTATGAGTGTCAATATATTAACAATTTTCATAAACTATATGAAGCAATAAAGTCTGATGATCCATCTATAGATTAATTTTGAATATACTTAAAATTTGTTTTATAGGTGTTTAACAAACAAAAATAATGACCTACTTGATGAAAATTAGAATGAATTATCTCATTCTTTACACAGTGATAAAGGATGAAAAAAAAATTTTGACGTTATGTCTTGTCTTTATGTTCATTAAAATTAGGAGAACAATTTAGCGTAGTAGACAAATAATTTTTTCTAAAGTAATTTTACCTGATGAATGAATATTTTACCTCAAATAAAGAGGATTTAAGAATATTAACAAAAGTTAACTTCAAAACAAAAAGGGCACATCCGATTGACCATTTAGGGAATTAGTTTGGGTTGGCCATTTTTAGATAATTAATTTAGTTTTAAGGTCTATTTGTGTATTTTTTTCAAAATTTAAATTAATTTTATTGTGGATCATTCTCACGAATACCCTTATTTGGGGTGATTTAATTCTTGTTTCTCAATATTTTATTTAAGTGAAAAGA